>NW_006911363.1:0-115924 GCF_000523455.1 Bipolaris oryzae ATCC 44560 | reverse complement strand
AAAAAGTGGTTTATTGAATTCGCATGAGTTTTCTGCATCTGTGATAGAAGTTATACATATTTTTTAGCTATTCTAACCTTAATCCTTTTCTGCAGGATTAAGGTCTGCAAAGTCGCCAAGAAATCTAAGATTAAGGTCGATTTTGACCTTAATCCTGTCAGGGATTGAGGATAGGATGACTCTAAATAAGAATTGCATGCCCCCGTATCCATCGTATACCCATAAGAACAAGTTCAGATCCTCAGTAACTTGCAATAGTGCGATTGGCTTGGGCTTATCAATAGTAGAGACGACTTCTGACTAGACGAGCTCCTGCTGAATATAGATATTCAGCACCTTATTGTTACTCTAATCGTATTCGTGGTTAATATGTAGCCTGATAGCACACTTGAGACTTGCGAGTCAATTTCGTATCCTGGTGTTGGTAACGTGATTCTACAACAATCTTGTTCTATAACATTGCTTGCACTAATTCTATGCAACGATCTACATCGCGATAGCTAGGATTGCTATGCTAGATATCAAGCAGCGGCGACAGTGCTACATCTGGTAACGATGCCACCAAAGAAAATGCCGCCACCATCGTTGGGCGAAAACTCAGTAGTGCTGCGTCCACCAACAGTTAGCTCCGTGACGGTTTCAGTGCCGCTGCAATCTCCAGTATCGTGGAACCTCGCAAACCGTATAGCACCCTGAGCAGGGATACACTCAGCATCTGTAAGTGGCTGATTCTCGGAAACGGGGGTATTAGGCCGGACGATACAGGCCCCCCAAGTGACAAGGGCGCTCTGGTCTGTGACTTCCGAGACGGAGCATCCTCCAGAAACACACACAGTATCTTCAACTTCATTGCCAATCGGGAGGGAAACGCCCTCCACAGAGCAAGCAAGCTGGTCTTCGTCGAAATTGACACGGACTGCGGCCTCGAATTGCCCGGATCCCTCTCCTCCAAGGTCAGAAGGAAGACCAAATACAGATTCCATTCTAAGAGAAGATAGACCATCAGTCAACGTATAACATTACTCGGGTGTACTCCCTACCTGCAATCTTCCCTGCTTTGCTGATCTCCTCCCGCGATAAAAAATTTCACAAGTTTGGCGATGGGATTGCCACCAAGGGGGCATGTTGGGCATGTTTGACGTTTTTCAAAGAGGGAAGGATGAAGGCTCGAGCCATATCCTCCAGCGATAAGGGAACTTGTAGTAAGCAGAAGAGCGAACGTGCGGAATGCCATAATGAAGTGATAAGAAGGCAAACTCGTAAAGAGTTAGAGGCTTGCAGAAGCTCAATCTTCAAATGTACCGTTGTAGAATAAGTGTGTTGCTTATAGAAGTGGTGCCTAGATAATTTGAAAGGGATATCAAGATGTCCAGGTATATATATACCTATCGCAACCTACCAGACCATGTAATCACTTATCACAAGTACCTACTTTTTTTAGAGCATTGTATCAGCCTCTTGGCTGACACGTTTGACAGCCGTTGATGGCATAATTCGCCAGCGATACAATGCATTCAATGCAGTATTGCCAAGCTCAGCGTCCTAGAGAATGCTGCTGAAAGAGAAGGCGGGCCGCTTGATAGTAGAGACAAAGCTACACTGGAGGTCCACATGAGACACTAGCGTCGCAGCTGTTACCATTACCATAAAAGGCCAGGAACAATGGCCTGTCGGTCATTTACTGCAATTTTGTTCGTTTGCCAGCAACGTGAGCATAGTCACTGACCTGGAGCGCCAAGCTGGATGGGACGAGAGGGGCTATTGCCGATGAAACACGGGGAAATGCGGGGAGTTATTATTAAAGCCTAGGAGTTACAGCGCGCCCCTGCCAACTGATTATAAATAGATGTAAGCTAGGTCGGTCGCGACCTGCCAATGTGTGCTATTGAATTGCACAGCAGTTCGTAAAGGGAGCTTTTAAAATCTACTGTGTATGAGCCTGTTGTGGAGATAGTGGATGACGTCGGTTGCGGCCAATTGTTCAAAGTAGACTAAATGGCCGGCAGAGGCAGGGGCAGTCGAACCATGAGGCCGTCTTTTCGGTAGTACTTCGGAAGATACAAAACATCTCTATTATACGGAGTAGTAATGTCACCACTTAATGCCTTCCCCCATAACGTAACCTACATCTGGTGACGGTGAACATCGAATATAGAAAATGGTTGAAGTTGCAGCCTGTCATTGGGGTTGATAATGAGTAGAACTCAATATATCACTTCGCGAAATGAAGCTCAAGACCAGTTCTTACTAATACATATCGTAGATATTGGGTCTAGTGTTCGCAGAAGCGTCGCGCCCCGCCCTGGTTTATGTTCGCGGTAGTGGCATATCTATAACGCATGTGACTACACCTGCGGCTATAGTAGATCTAAGGAAGAAACGTCTAAATCTATACATCACATAAGGTTGTGGTGAGGTCCCTTCGCGAGTATTACTGTTATGCTAGTTCGACGGAGTAGATATAGATCTGATGATTGACTAGTAGTCTCTATTAATTGATGTTAGTCATGGATGAATGGCTCCTAGGTCTCTACTGCTACCATGCCAGCCATTACTTCAAGAAGAGGGAAAACATCGTAGTCATGATACGGAGCGTTTTGAAAAATCTTTCCGTGACTTTTCATTCGTTATATAAAGAATGATTTCCTATGCTGAAGAAGCTCGAGTTTGGCGATTGAAAGATATTATGCCCTCGTTGTGGGTTGATGGCCGTAGAAAGATTGTTCCGATAGGCGATGTTGCCCGTGGTGCCCATTTCTGGGTGGAACGAGTGGGTCAATACCGTCGCTCTGATATTGAAACAAGACACCCATGCTCTTAGGGAGGTAGCATGGTACTCGAAGATGCAGCAACACTTGTAGAGTGCCTGGAGCGCGCACATTCAACGAATGATATTCCGAAAGTGCTTAAGACACCTCAAGAGATTCGACAACCGTGATATAAAGGGGCCCAAGAATGAAGCACCATAAAAGCTCGCCGGCCAACACTTCCTTATGGACCTGAGCAAGAGGAACGTGACAACAAGCTCAGATCATCCAATGCTTGGGTCCAAGCCGAATCTTGGGACAAATATAACATCAATGAGGTGCCCAAGCATGAGTCCTTGAACCAGAAAGTGTGGCTGAGAGGTCACAACGCAGTACAATTCGCAAGACGATGTTATATATGTTATACAAACTAAGCTGCATAACTACTTACCGGAAGTCGACCAATCATAGATTAGATGAGCGCTTTCTGTTACGCTAGCCAAAAAGAATATATGTGTGATGGATATCGTCCCTGGCGCATACATGTAAAGAGAGGCTGCTTTTTACTACGATTAGCTCCACGTATCACAAATGAGCAACTTTTGTTTCTACTAATCGCCTTTGTAGAGACCTCGGCTATGTAAATAACTTCAGATAAGGTTCAGGGTATGTTAAGGAATGCATTGGCCTCCGTGAATTGAGTATCTCGTGTACGGCGCAAACTGAAAGCCAGTTGTGCAAACGAGTGTGATGTTATCTAGAGAAAGTTTTCCGTCAAACAGGGACTAGTAGTGAAGATTCGCACGGCAACAAAATATATTCTCTTATTAAGCCATCAATTCTTTGGAGATTCAAGATATGGGTAGGTTGAATACTCAATATAAAAAACGATTCACGAAAGGAGCTGTTGTACATGGTAACACCGGAGTTATTAGCCGAACGAGGCCTGGCCTTGTCGTATAGCCGAGAATAAGTAACAGCCGTCCGGAGGCGAAACCCCTTAGTTCTTGGCCGGACAGGGCTTCGGCGTAGGGTACAGCCACGGGACGCCATCGCAGGCGGCACTGCAGCGGTAATTTGGCCGGTCTGAGAGGTTGCAGTTCCTCAGCAGCAGAGCCTTATCACCTGTAGCCCAAAACTCGCTGCTGCAGGGTAGCGCGTACTTGTAAGTCGGGTCCTCGAGTAGGGCCGGATCGTTGCGACAGCAAGCCTCACGCCCTTCGCCCCAAATGTAGCTCCAGCCTGTCGTGCAACAGCGACCGTTGTTGGCGGTGGCTGGTGTGACGACCGGGCGACCGGCAAATCCTTGGCCGAAGTCAGGGCACGTCCACGTGGTCTGGCGGGTCGCAAGGGTAGCGTCCTCGGCAATAGGTGAGGAGGAGGCAGTGGTAGCAGCGAGAAGGCTGACGAAGAGGTTGCGGGCGAACATCATTGTACTGGTGTTCTTTGCGTATACACTTGAGCGAGTGTCGGTGTTCGTATTATTGGTAGGAGTGCTATAAATAGTGAGAGCTGTGAATTGTACTATCTTGTGAACTCGAGAAGAGCTTCCTCTCTTTATATGTTCATCTCAAAATGGATGCGTAAACTTCCTTTTCGCTTTGTGATAAATAAACTGCCTTATTAGCTTACTTATCAATATATACTCCCTGTAGTCAACCTTGATGATATTCATAACTTATTAAGTGAGAATTGCCGAGGGGCAACCGGATGAATTGCTTGATACAGAACGGAAACCTGGGGTGGTATGGGATATGCTATGTCATGTGACAGGCCGGGTGCCTACGTTGGAGCCTTCGCCGCAGCTACCCTAGGAACTTATCCAGGACCGTCCCGGATGACTCCTGGGTCACTCTGAACAACCACCGGGTCTACATGTGCATACGCTATACGCGATGAAACTCCGCTTATCACTTCAGCCGTCATATCATTATCAGGGGTTTGCTTGTAGTGAATGTTATTAAATCAACATGATCATGTCAATGCCCGGTTCCGCTTTCTCCCAATGCTGACAGTCGACATCAAACATTACAGCTACCTTCCGATACACCATTTCTGAATACGGTCCTAATACCTTGCGCGACTCCGCATCAAACGCATCTTCCAATAGTAAGCAATGGAAGAACCAGCCTGAAGCTCGAGGCAGCGTTGCATGCGGCCCATTACTGACATGGCGTGCCACGACCGCAAAAAGCATTCTACTGGGCTGCGTCGATCGATACCAATTGTCCAGCGTGACTGAGCCAATCATCTGTTCTTCACTCTCGTCCAATGCAACATTAAACTTGGTCGGCCTGGAACTCATTGTGACTGGCTCCACAGCAGGACTAACGTAAAGACGCGCAGTTTGCGCAAAAAATCCGAGCATCCGTGGAAGCAGTACACGCATAGCGTGCGGAAACAGACAATGAGCTTGCGGATTCGTTCGAAGCACGGTGGCGAGTTCCACGTACTCTTCGACAGTCGAGTAGAAGCGGAGTGGGAGCATGGGCAGATGAACAAGGAGCTGGCGCTCAATCAAATACTCTGCGAATTCCTTGTCAGTATTGCCCTGAAAAACGCATGATTCAATCTTGGTCGCATCACCATCATAGTTGAAGCGATAATACTCTACCAGTGAGCAAATCTTCGGCGATTTTGCTCTGCGCAACCGGGTATGCGAGTCCATATACTCCGTGACGTTAGTCACCGCGCCCCAGAGCATTGAGGGGTGATTGTTGGTGATCGCGCGAGTACCATCATGAATGGAGAGTGAGATCCAGGACCAACTGGGAAAATATTTCAGGCGTGGGAGCCATGCGCGATTATAAGCGCCAGGCCAGTCCCAGATAATGACCGCATCTAAATACTTTTCTGGAATGCCACAGTGGAACGCGGATCCTAATCCTACTGAGAGTTTTCGATTGATCCCCTTGATGGCGTCTTCGGCGTCCCTCTCGTGCGAGAATTGACGAAACACGAATGCTGTAGCCAGGTGCTGATAGCGGTCAAAGTGATCCGCAGACTCGTCGTCGAAAAATCCCCAATCAGATTCCGCCGCAATCGAGTGAGCCAGAGGTGTCTCGAGCTTGCAGTCTTCGTACCAAGTCCCTTGAGAGCATTTCCAGAACATTTGGGTGGGAGTCACCACGATCACCCGATGCGATAGCAGCTTCTCTTGCAAAGTCCACCCTCTATTGTCCCACTCAGACGAGAGGACGCTAGCGCGTAATGGCTCGGCGAAGGGAGAAAGTTGGATGCCTTCGATTGTTTCGATCTCTGGTCTAAAGGAACGAGATTCGGGCTGCACTCCGGCAAGCCCAGAGTTACAATCTTGGCCACAGGCAGACTGTGAGGTGTAAGCGAGCTGCAAGAGATGAACGGCAACAACGTACTACTATAGTTACTAACGCCCTTGAGTAGACCTGGTCCATTTGGCCGAGCTGGGCGCCTTTATCCTCATTGTCATCTTGACGAATGCACAATGCATCTACCCACAGATATTTAAATCCCATTCTCTCAGCGAGAACCATGGCATCTTTGATAGTCTGCGGTATGTCTGCATGCGAGTCGCTTAGTCCACCCGGTATTCCCAGTCTGTCTCGTGTCTCCGCAGTATTCAACAGCTGTGCAGACTTACCCCATACATACGAGAGCGCTGCGTATGTGCCGTCGGGGCGGCTAGCATCTATCTCTTCCACGATGCATCGCATCTCGACGTCGATCACCCGGAATCCTGCATGATATGGTTTTGGACCTGGCAGTCTACATTTCCCTTCGTGGTCCACCAAACATCGGCCCAGCCAGGCACGCACTCGGTCGGTTGCCACCTGACTTCCTACTAATCTTCCATTGCCAAACCACGGGCATATTCGGCTATCATCGGAATACGGCGACTCCATGAGCTGGAAACCGTATGCGCAATTGGCTGAAGGGAGTAGCATGCTTTCATTTGCACATGCTTTCTCGTTCAAACTGCATAACAGACCGCTGACCATCTCAGTGTAGAATCGCCTGCTTTCTCCTATCGTCTGGACGGCGATTTGGCCGTTTTTAGGCACCACACGTATTAGCGACGCCCATGTGTCCCACCAGACTCGAATCACCGTATTCTCTCCGAAAATTGGTTTCTCAATATCGGCTAAGGGTTGCTTGCTCCCTCGAAACGTGGACAAAAGGACCCGACACATTGGGCAGCCTGGGGTAGTGGCAGTACTCTTGATCTCGTCCAACCGGAATACTACTGCACGTCCTTGAGGCTTGTTGCATACCATCATCCGATGCAACGGTTGTTTGGCGCAAGGCACGCATACACGATCGTTGGGGTGGGTGTTCCGCGTACCAAAGGGCCATGCGACGGTAGGCAAATGATCTCTGTTCCACAGTAATCATCAGCTCCAAGTCCAATGGCTAGCCAAATTCATCCCAAGAGAGCTGAAAGGAAAATCGCGCCGTAGAAGATAAGAAATAATACCTACGTTGGAATTTCTGTGTGTTTACCGTGTTTCAAATTTACATCTAACTTTTCAAGCGTCATATTAATGATGTCCACCGCTGTCCTCACAGCGGGATCTTCGGGGACTCTGTAGGCATCCGCATACGACTGTTCAAGTTCACGTTGATCCGTTTCGTCCATGTCCCACTCCGGATCGTCCCCCGGGGCCAATCCCAGTTGCTCACGACGCCACTTTCGCAGTTCAGTATTTGCTGGATTAGGTTTGGCTGACTCCGCCAGAACACGACAGGCGGCGCGAACGGCAGATCCAGAATCACAAGGCCCATCGCCTTGGTTCCGTGATATCCACTCAGCCCATGCGGCCTCTGCTTCCGGGTTGTAGCCATTTCCTGGGCGACGGATGCTTTCTTCCAAAGTATCAAAAGTGCTAGAGGCTAGTGCGCTTTCAGAATGAGGAGAATAGGATGTTTGAGCCACTGGCAGAGAACTCGCTTTTCGGTTAGTAAGAGGAGTCTGTGGTCGATTGGTCGAGGATTTGCTTTCGCTACTCTCAGCTTCAGGACTTTTTTCCACCTGTGTCTTGAATTTTCCAAGTAGACGACGCATGATTGTGAATTACAACACGAGGAGTGATAGAATACGTGATTATGTTTTTGATATAGGAGAGGGGTCGATGTTCAGCTGAGTCTTAGTCTAGATGCACCGGATGCTCTTGGCCGTGCAGCTGAGGAGCGCCACCTCCAATCAACACACGCCAACTTCATTCCGTTGAACTTCGTATATGGGAAAAAAGCATGAGATACATGTTGATGTTGATTGTAGCTCATCACAACAATCTTCATGATATTGAGTGCAACTATCTCGAATGGACGAGATGCACCGACTTTCCTATCCTATACGTGGAGAGATAATCTAGTGGGTGAGGCTTATCTTGTGAGAAATCTTCGCAATCGATCATACGTAGCATGCGAAGCTAGTAGATGGTTGTTGAACGGCCTGGACATTTTCTCCTAGATAGTCGATAGCACCGCTGCCCGCATGCGCCATTAGAAGATGAAGCTGGGATTTCGTAAGTGCGCCAGGCTTGCGAGGTTGAGCTCAGTTCGGAGGCCTGCTTTTACTAGTTACGAAAGCTATGTATTCAGCCGGTTGGGCTGATGGAGATGAAGCGCTAACCAATGACTCCTTAGGTATTGGGCATGTCATCGCATGTCTCGAATACTTCTCTCATAAACTTGACATCGCCCCGAAATGTATCAATAGCCATCAAAATCACGGGCAATGGCGCGTTTGAAATTTATCGCACAGTTCCTATTACTCCTCTCCTTTCCGAAGGTGCCGTCATTCGCACCGCTACTATAGCGCTGAACCCCATCGACGGAAAGATCCTAGAATTCAATTCCGCCCCTAACTATATCTCAGGTTACGAATTTGCGGACACTATATTCATACTTAGTAACAAGACCTCGATAGAATATAGATTATAAATCAGCAACCGATTATATAGGGAGGTGTATAGTATAATCGCTGAAAACCTATAGATAGCACGTTCGCCACCTATGTGTCCACAAGTATAGATCTGCTACTTAGTATTCTAGATAGAATTACTTAGGTAGATATAGCAACTTTAAGCATCGGTATTTTAACCGTAACTTTGGTACTTTTCGCAGAACTGAATATACCTGCGTCGCTATCTACATTAGAGGATATAGAGACTGAAGGAGTAGTAAACGCGCTGGGAGAAGAAAAAAAGTTTATCGTCGTTTCGGGCGGGTCTACAGCGGCAGCATTGAAGGGGATTTAATCATCGAAGCTATAGACCTTCTCCACCCATTTCTAGAGTTGTTTCGCTAGAGTTAGACCCCGATAACTGGCAATATTCTCAGCGTTGGCTTCCGACCTACAGCCACTTTTTCACCAGATTAATACCCGCTTGCAGCGTATTTTAGAGCGTCTGCAACCCTTAACTATCATGACACGTTTAACACTACATCCGCCACGCATACGTACAGGGCTGAATAGCCTGCCTATGCACTTAACTATAATGCTACGACCAAAACGACGTAACTCTGTTATGACGCTCTAGGTAGTGCGGGAGGCAGAAAATGTGCTCCTGAGCTTATCCGTTTTGCTATTATATTTAAGCGCAGTCTTGCTGTGATATCATGATGGCTTATTGCCCCGACTATCTTTGGAGTACCTATCGTACTCCATGTTGAATATATCATAAGGGAAACACCAACGTATCGCAAGATTGCTGTAGCAGAGATCAAGGGTCAAGGAAAAGTAGACGTTATCACGTGATATATATGTATATATCCTATATGGTATAGCCCACCCAATCATAGACATTTCGGTGGAAACTGATCTAAGTGATGCCGACGCGATTCAAGCGAGCGACTAAGAAAATCATGCGACGATTCATGGCTTGATACTTATGCATGATTTGAGGCACCTTTAGACGTGTGCCGAGGATCTTTGATATATGTTACAACGCGTTACAACATATAATTACCAAATTTAAAATTAGTTATCATTTCAAAGATACTCTTTTGTGAATACCTATAGAGAGGGGGCAGCTCAGGCGTATGATCTCTATGAAAACGAGTCTGATAGTCTCAGGAGGGGAGCGCGCTGCTAGGTCATGTACAGTGGCTTAATACAATGATGCTAGACTTAATCACCTCATCTAGCACATGGAACTGAGTCGTAACTTGAAGGACTAGCATTGGTAACCGACATTTCGATGCTATTTATCAAAAAAAATATAGATACTGGGAAACCATCACTCTGCAGACCGGTAAATGGGTGAAGGGACGATAAACGTTGTTGCATCGAAGTCTGGAGGCTTTTGCAACGACTATATCTGTCTGAACATCTAGTACTATGCGCTCAATGAGATTGACCTTTCTTAAGAGGTCGGACTGGTCAAGGTGACTCATTCGTATGCAGGCCGATTGCAAGTGATACAAGGCGGTCACGAAACATACCGGCATAGTTGCCATGAGACTGATGAGCGGTTTTGCTCCTCCGTATTAGGCACTGAGTATCCTTCATACATCCAATTTAGCCAGCGCTAATTTGCAGATTGGCTATCGGACCCTCGATCACGGCAATTCAAATAAGCCGTACTTTGAAAATAGTAGCATGATATGTTTCGGGTCAACCCGCACGCTCCACTTAGTTTCTTGTACTAAAGGTCACTTGGGAAGGTTGTCGGTGTCACTGTGGCGACCGAAGAGACTCCGCAACAAGAAAGATAACAATGCTCACGTAGTGGGCAAGATGGAGAGAAATACGGAAGTGAAGCGAGAAAGACGACTGAAGGGATCTCAGCATGGGTAGTTTACGAGCGTGAAATAGCGTGGCGCCGTGCTTGATACAGGGTTAGGAAATGCTTAATTCATAAGGAAGACCAGGTATCTATCAGAGAGCTCCAACAGTCCAACAGCATTACCAACAGAGTACAATGAACAGCAACTCACCCCAGCTGAGCAACCTCCTTCCCTCCTCGGATATCTCCAAGAGAGTGGCATGCATTCGTTGCCGTACACAGAAACTCAAATGTATCAAATCGACACGTGCAGCAGACTCAAGCAAATGTGACCGGTGCAGGAAGGCGGATGTGGCATGTACCTACGTTCCATCCAAGCCGATGGGACGGCCAAAGACATCGCGATCTCGACAGGCAAACCGGACAATGCATTGTTCAGCCTCACAACCAAACGAGCTACTCGATGAAGCGACCCACCCCGACACAATGACGGAAGACACGGAAAAAACGCTTGATATGCAAAACATGGCCATTTTCTTTGACGATATAACGCCGTACGACACGACCGATGCTTCGACAAAGAATGACTTCGCATTTTCAACGCTTGAGATGGAATTCCTCACGCCGTGCTCGAGTCAAGACACTGGAGCTATGTTTAGTAGCTCCGATACGTACGCAGCCGATATCATGCTCGAAGACGACGATGCCATCGACTTTGCACGGCCAGCAAGTAGTGCATGTGACAGCGAGCAAGGTCCACGAAGCAGTATGCAGCGCCTGGCAAAGATCGGTCTGGACCTCCATGAGCAAACGACAAAGTACCAAAAAGTCGGCGACAGCATTGTCATGCAGGACCTCGTCAGCGACGTCCTACGCAGCTCCACCGAGTATCTGAACTGCTTGCTCTCACTAGATGAGACGTTTATATCCAATCAGAGTAGCAGATTTGGCAATGCGTGGACAGACGACGGGCAGCCCTGTCAGCCCAGTCTGCAACTGGACATGTCAGCCGCATTTCAGTTGCTGATCCCTTACGTGCGGTTAGTCCAGCTGCACAATACACTATACCGGACAATGCTCCGCTATCTAGGTGGTAGTGGCAGTGGCAGTGGGGGAGGCAACGGCAACGGTAGCAACGGTAACGGCCCATCGGGTGCGCTGGTGCCACGGTCGAATTTTCCGTTCTTCACCGTCGGTGGTACTTGCGTCAACGCTAGCGAAACATTTCGCGCACGACTCTTGCTGCATATGAATGTAGATCTGTTGGCGGAGATTGAGATGGCTTTGGATTTGCCGCACGAGGCGCGAATATGCAATCCGCAGGTAGAAGGTGGAATGGGGAGTATGAGTGGCCCCATGAGCTTTCCGCTCAACGGCCAGGGCACGTGCGGCCTCTTGCGCAAGGCTGTCTCGCCGAGACTACTCAGTACGATCCTTGAAGAACGCAACTTGGGGGTGGATGGCATACAATCCATGCGAGATTCGATTGCTTGCATTAAGTGCTTTTTTCGATCTACCCGTCACCGGCCACAGTATAGTCTTTGAAATAAGATACACTTTATCGGACCTTCTTGAGCATATGTAGGGCTATGTGTGATGAGGCCATCGGCCCTTTTCTCTCCCTTCATATTGTTTCCTGACGTTGCAGTTGTGAGGCTTTTACATAAGCACTGATAGACCCGCATATTACGAGTTCGGTCACTTTCTGCGCGAGTGATAGGATGGATATATTGTGGTAGGCCGATACTTTGTCTGCAAACCACCAGTAAGTGGGGGGAGGGGAGGGGGGCATAAGCTGGGGTAGAGAGACTAAGAGCTATATGTGCACTGTAATCGTACACAATTGATTGAAGTTTCCAACAATAGCTTAAGGCTTCTCTCTAATGGATCCGGCAGAGAGTCACCCGAAGAAGAGGCTGATCTTCATTCTTAGCGTCTCCACGTGTATGCCGGCAATCACAGCAGTATGTACTTATTTGTACGCATGATTTCGAGCTCTCGGATAGTGCAATTGTTCATCCACGCCATTTCTGAAAGGTCCGAAACTAGGAGGTCACGGACCATATCTATGCATGTCACAAATACAACAAACGTAACCAAGATATGATCGTTCCAATGACCAATCTTGATGAATTGTACTCATATCGTTTTTTCGACCAGCCTAACGCGAAGCGGTTTGGGCTCAAACACAAGATAAGCCTTTTGATCCAGCCAGTCGTCTACCCGGCCACCTGGCTCGAGGCTAAACTCGAAGTTCCAGAGCGTACGTGCAATTAGGATTCGCGCTTCGGCGAGGAAGACCCTGCATGGTGTTAGAAACCACAATAGACGAGGCCATGGTAAGAAGACATGTCTCCAAAGTTAACATACCTCCCGCCTATACAGTTGCGAGTACCAATGGAGAAGGGTTTGAATGCCTCTGTGTCATCCTTGCTGAAACGAGCGTCATATAGAGGATGGGTAAGGGGCAGAAACCTCTCAGGGTGGAATGTCAACGGTTCGGTCCAATTTTGAGGCGATGTCTGTGCAGTGTGCATAGCGATGCCCATTACAGTCTATGGTAATAGCCAGGTGTTAGTCAACGTGATGATAGAGCTACGAATGACAGCAGGGTGGAAAAAGAAGGGTACGTGGACCAGCGGTCTATAGACTTACATTACCTGGGATCCACTCATTGTCTACGTGTAGTCCCTCGGAAGGAATCAGTCGGGGCAGGTGTATCGGGGTGGGGTGATGTATCCGCAACGTTTCATCGATAACCGCGCCTAGATAGGGCAGATTGGCTGTCGTTACGACGTTGATTTCGGACTCTTGTTGGAATGATGATCGAATTTCAGCAAGAAGACGCTTCAGTTGAACGGGGTGAGTCAGGAGCAGATATGTAGCCGTGGTCAGTGCAACTGTAGGCAATTGAGAGCCAGCGATGGTGATGGCGAGTGAGTGGGTATTCAGTTCGTTGCGAGTAATGCCCTTTTCCTTGGTCTCATTGATATTGCCGATGACGGGTGATACGAAATCAGAGCGCGAGGATCCAAGATCGCCCATCTCCAGGCGCTTGGTGACTAAGTCGGCTGTGTACTTCCAATTGCGCTTCCGGATTTTAGCCGTGAGCTGCAAAAATAGGTATCCAAATATTCTGTCCAACGGGTAAAAGTAGCTCAGATGATTGCGTACTGCACCAAACTTTGCGCCGAGGAAAAAACCCATGACCCAACCGTGCTCATTATCACCCTCGAGACCATGGAAACTCTCGCCATATGTCAGGTCCGAAACAATGTCTAGGGCTGCATAACCATAGTACTTTGCGAGGTCAATGACACCATCGGCACTTTTGGCTGCTTCGCGCCGCAACCGCTGGATGAACAGATCTGTATGAGATTGGATTATAGGCGACTGCGCACGCAAAGCTCGGTCGTTGAATGCATTCAGAAGTGTTCTTCGCATACGCTGATGCGTGCTTCCATCCGCCGTAAAGAGCGAGTCGGCGCCATTCAGGGGTGGCGTTTGCGGGTGTGGGTCTTTTGGTAACTGCGGTCGTTGGAGGTACAAATCTTTCCACGCACCGGATGAGATGGTTGTCAATTCATTGGGACCCACCCGGACGACCTTGCCATAACGCTCGTGTAGACTATCCATCCATTTGTATTGCTGGCCACGAACAGCTGATATGGCAAATGGAATACGAGAGAAGGCCGCAGATTTGGGCCCCGGAAACTTGGACAGAGGGTGAAAGTAGATACAATAAATGGCGCTCGTGATGTAGTACTGAACGACAGTGTGAGCTATACATACTTACACTGGACTCTGCATATTTGAAGGGGACTTACTACCACCGCCAATAGTGCACTTGTTGCCAGTGTCTGGCCTAACGGCGGCAACCAAGGCAACACCTCGTTTCTGAACACGTCCATGGCGTTACCGGCTCGGTAATCTGTGATATCATATCCTCTCTGACTCTTTCCTATCATTGTATTTATCCCTATAACATTTGTTGTTCCAGCAGTGGTTGAAGGGCGAGTAAGTACCCGATGCATATGTTACCGACTTGTGCTCGACCGAATATGTCCACTCGGAGTTGGGTTAGACAGCAGTCCGTCGGCGTGTAGCATCCATATCACCAGGATCCGGCCGACCGCAGAGATGAAAACCAGCTATGCGATTCTTAGTCATTCGTGGCGATTGCTTGGGCCGGCAGTTGCTTACCCCTGCGTCCTCTTCCGGCCGGACTTTTCGACGAGATTATATCGTGAGCGCCGAACACTCCGAACAGATGTATGAAATATAGCCCAGTGAACATCAGTTCTCTGGACAGACAACAACACCTCATTCTCAACATCCCTTGCGATACATTCAACATTCGCCACGTTGCTACTACATCATGGCACCATCAAAACCCACTCAGGCGGCATCGGTCGCCATATTCTGCCCGCAAAGCAAAGCACCAGACGCAGCATACCTTGAACAACTTCGCACATTTTTAATACAACAACCTCAACTACGCAAGCTAGCGGCCGATGTTCAGCGACTTGACGAAACATGGGACATTCTTGCAGCACGCAGACCCGGCATTGCTGCGCTGCACCAAGGGCCCAAGTATCTACGAGCTCTACACGAATGGGTAGAATCAGGTGTATCGGGACCTGTAGCGGGCGCCATGTCTGGAATCCTTTCACTACCACTATTGGTCATTGTTCAGACATGTCAATATTTCCAGTATCTACGGTTGACAGGTTTGGCACACGCCGAATTCCTCCAAGGTCTAGAGACTGGTGGTGCACAGGGATACTGCGGTGGACTTCTACCTGCCATGGCGATTGCATGCGCCAAGGACGAGGACGAGGTAGTGTACATGGCAGGAATTGCAATGCGTATTGCACTTGCAGTGGGTGCGTATGGAGAACTGGGCGATGATGAAAACTTACCTGGTCCAACGACGATTGTACTTCGTCTCCGACACGAGGGTCAAGGTGATGATATAGTGAGAAAGTTTCCGGGTGTAAGTACTGCTCAGCGTATGAACTGCTCTACTTAGCTGACCTGGCCTAGTCGTACGTTTCTGCCGTCACGGATCCGAAGACAATTAGTGTCGTGGGTCCAGTACCTACCCTCGAGAAAGTTACCGCGTACGCACGAGAATTGGGCCTACAGGCTCAGGGAGTGCATCTTAGGGGCAAGGTACACAATCCTGAGAATGCTGAACTTGCACGGGAGCTGTGCGAGTTATGCGATGAGATCGAAAATCTCAGACTGCCGCCTAGTACAGAGCTGCAGGTTCCAATATACTCCAACATTACGGGACGGCAGCTTCAAGATTGCTCACTCACACACGAAGCCGTTCTTACTATATTGGCGTCACGATGCGAATGGTGGACACTACTCGGCGAACTTGCATCTGCACTCCAATCAACAGGCGTCCAATCACACACATTCGCCATGTTTGGCATCGGCGATTGCGTGCCACTGATGCCTTTCCACCAGGCGAGGCTCAAGGTATCTAAAATCGACATCCATCGCACCATTCGAGAAGCAGAGCTCAGTGAATACACATATCCCGAAGATGCCATTGCTATTGTGGGAGCTGCTTGTCGACTTCCTGGCGCCAATGATATGGAAGAGCTCTGGGATCTTTTGGCGGGTGGTGTTTCCAAAGCAGAAGGGATTCGACCCGATCGTATACCGCTACATGCAAGCTTCAGAGCTTCGCAGGATCAGAAGGTGCGTTGGTAGTCGTCAAAAGTCCGTGTTCAAGAAGGGACGATGTACTGATGCATGTAAACAGTTCACAAGCAAGCGCAAGTTCTTTGGAAACTTTGTCGATGGGGTTGATGGCTTCGACCACACCTTTTTCCGCACCAATCCAAAGGAGGCTGCTAACATGGATCCGCAGCAGCGCGTCTTGCTAGAGCTGGCCTACCAGGCCATGGATTCGAGCGGATACCTCAGGTCGCACAAGCGTGAGAACGGGGACAACATAGGTTGTTTCATTGGCGCCTCTTTCAACGAATACCTTGACAACACTTCGGCACATGCCCCAACGGCCTATACATCGACCGGCACGATTCGAGCCTTCCTGTGTGGCAAAATCAGCTACTACTTTGGATGGAGCGGGCCGGCCGAAGTTATTGATACTGCGTGCTCGGCTTCGCTTGTGGCGATCAACCGTGCATGCCGGGCGGTTCTAAGTGGAGAATGCGCACAGGCATTAGCAGGAGGCATCAACATCATGTCTGGTATCAACAACTTTATGGATTTGGGCAAAGCTGGCTTCCTGAGCCCCACAGGGCAGTGCAAACCGTTTGACAAGAATGCCGATGGCTACTGTCGTGCCGACGGAGGAGGCCTTGTAGTTCTCAAGTTGTTGCGGCATGCACGAGCCGATGGGGATAACATTCTTGGTGTCATCCCTGGCATCGCGACAAACCAAGGTGGACTCTCTGCTTCAATCACAGTGCCCCATTCACCGGCGCAAATGACACTGTACCGGCGCATTCTCAAGCAAGCAGCGATGAAGCCAGAGCAGGTCTCGTACGTGGAATGCCATGGCACAGGCACGCAGGCGGGTGACCCGCTGGAGATAGCGTCAGTGCGTGAGGTGTTTTGTGGAGGCGACCGGCAAGGCAATCTGCACCTAGGTTCTCTCAAAGGCAACATTGGCCATTGTGAGACGGCAGCGGGAGTAGCGTCGCTACTCAAGGTGCTCGCCATGTTGCAGAAGCAACAGATTCCGCCGCTTGCCAGCTTCAAGTCTCTCAATCCTAAGATTCCTGCTTTGGCACCAGACAAGATGGCTGTCGCCAAGCAGGTGGAAACATGGGACGCACCTCTGCGTGCTGCATGTGTCAACAGCTATGGCGCTGCTGGAAGTAACGCGGCGCTGCTGTGTGTGGAAATGAAGTGCAAGGGTGCTGGGGCAACTGGGGAAGGTGCGGCAGCAGCCAGTGCGACTGCATGGCCCATTGTCATCAGCGCAGCCAGCAAAGAGTCTTTGACGCGATACTGCCAGGCCTTGGACGCATTTTTGGCAAAGAAGATGGACGTAGTGCTCGGTGACTTGAGCTTCACGCTGGCGGAGCGGAGGCAGCGCCATCGGTTCCAGCTTGTGACGACAGTGTCGGACGTGAGCAGTCTTGGACGAGTGTTGACAAGCGGCCAAGTCGAGACAAGCATGCTTGACGTGGCGAATGCTGCACGCCCTGTGGTTCTGGCATTTGGGGGACAGAGCAAGCGGGTAGTGGGGCTGGACAGAGGACTGTATGAGAGCAGCCCCAGGCTCCGGGCGTACATTGACGAGTGCAACACCATGCTCGCTGACATGGGATACCCGAGCATTGTGCCGGCAATCTTGTCGTCGGAACCGCTCGACGATGTAGTTGTGCTGCAAACGGGAACATTTGCGGTGCAATATGCGTGCGCGAAATGCTGGACCGACGCAGGAGTGCGGGTCGAGGCCGTTGTTGGACACAGCTTTGGAGAGCTCACGGCGCTCGCCTTTTCGGGCGCGCTCAGTCTTCGAAGCGGACTCAAGATGGTGGCGGCGCGGGCTCAGCTCATGGCGACCAAGTGGGGTGAAGAGCGAGGGACAATGCTGGCCATACACGCGACCCGCGACGTCGTGGAGCAGGTTATGTCCAAGGTGGACGGTGGCGAGCTCGAGGTTGCGTGCTACAACGCCGTTGGCAGCCAGGTGGTGGTGGGCTCTGCCTCGGCTGTGGCGCGGGCTGAGGCGGTGCTCTCGGGTGAGGCGCACTTTGCCAGTGTGCGCAGCCAGCGCGTCGACGTGACGCATGGCTTCCACAGTGCCTTCACCGAGCCGCTGCTCGACGAGCTGGCGGGCGTGGCGGCATCGCTGGCCTTTGGGGAGCCCCGGATCCCGCTGGAGATGTGTGTGCCCGACGAATGTGCACAGCAGAGCCCGGGGCCGCTTCGCATTGCCCAGCACACGCGCCAGCCCGTCTACTTTGTCGACGCCGTCCGCCGCATCGAAGCACGCCTGGGCCCGCGGTGCCTGTGGCTCGAAGCGGGCACCGACTCGCCCATCATCCCCATGGCCAAGCGTGCCGTGGCCCAACCCGCCCAGCACGTCTTTGTCGGCCTGCGCCTTGCGGGTGCACAGCATTCGGCGCGTGTGCTGGCCGAGGCTACCGCTGCCTTGTGGCGCGAGGGAGTCGACGTCTCCTTCTGGCCTCACCTGGGCGGGCCCGCTGAGTCAGGGCTGAGTCACATCTACCTCCCCCCCTACGAGTTCGTCCGCACCCCCCACTGGCTCCCCAACATTGACCGTGCCGCCGAAGCCTGCGCCCGCGCCCACCACGATACCGTCGTGAAGCCCGCAATCCAGCCAGAGAAGCTCCAGACGCTGCTCGTCACTCCTCAGCAGCCCGGCTCCCTGGCCTTCACCGTCAACATTGCGTCGAAGCGCTTTCGCGACATTGTCAGCGGCCATGCAGTGCGTGCTCGTCCCCTCTGTCCAGCCTCCATGTACATGGAGTGTGCCGTCATGGCCCTCCAGTGCCACCTGGGCTCTCGTTTCAACAAGGCCTGGGCCCTTTCCTTTGAGAAGCTGAGCTTCGAACATGCCCTGGGCGTTGACCCGAATCGCGACGTGTCCGTTGTGCTGAGTGATGCTGGTGAGCCTGGCCTGTGGACCTTCCAACTGCGCAGCGCCCCCAAATCGTCCACCACGTCCCGCTTCTCTACACACGGCCGTGGTAAGATCCGGCTCGCCAGTCCCCCGCCCCTGCACACATACAAACACCTTGTCGCTGAGCGCATCCAGCATGTCTCCAACAAGCCGGGCACAGAAACTCTCTTGTCCAAACGCGCATATGGCTTGTTCTCACAGGTCGTCACCTATGCGCCCCTGATGCGCGGTATCCAGTCCATCACCATGGACGGCACTCGGGCCGTGGCCGCCATCAAAGTCCCATCTCCCCCAGTCGCTCCCGATGAAAGCTCTGCCATTGCGCTTTGTGACACAGTCTCGATAGACACCTTCATCCAGGTCGTCGGTCTCCTCATCAACAGCAGTGACGCCTGTATCCCTGACCATGTCTTTGTCGCCACTGGCCTCGACAGTGCTACCCTCTCCCAAGCCTGTGACTTTACTGCCGCCGACTCATGGACCGTGTATGCTGTCTTTAGGTCTACTAGTGACACAACAGCCACGGGCGATGTCTTTGTCATGACCCCTGACGGCACTGTAGCCTTGACCATCATGGACGTCGCCTTCACCCGACTGCCCATAGCAACCTTAGAGAGGCTATTGGACACAGCAAACTCTGCCCCTACTTCCCGTACGAATGCTGCTCCCCGAAAGCACTCTGCTCCCCAAAAGCATGCTTCGACGGCAGTTCCAAGTCGACACGCTGTGCCTGATTTGATTGCACCAGACGAATCTCCCGCGCACAGTTATTCTGAGAGCGAGGGCAGTGTCGCAACCCCACCTAGTGAGCAAGACGACAGTAGTCTGCGCAAGATGATTGCCATGTACACCGGCGTGTCAGTAGATTCCATTGCTGCACAAGCTACCATGGCAGATTTGGGCGTCGACTCTCTAGCCGCTGTTGAATTTGCCGAGGACCTGCGCTCGCAATTCGGCAAGGACATTGAGTCGACCCATCTCCTTGCCAGCACGCTCAATGCTTTATCACAGCTTGTCCTGACCTCGGTCTCAAAGCCGCAGCCAAAGATCAAATCGGCCAAAGCTCATGTTGTCCAAATGGATCCTCTTCCACAAGTCCACGCGGCTGCAAGTAGCGCTGGTCGGCAGCGCCTTCTGAAAATCATCTCGGACACTTGCGGTGCTCCCCCTTCGGATATCAAAAATTCGCACACGCTTCGCGATCTGGGTGTTGACTCCCTGGCCTCAGTAGAGCTGAGCAGTGACCTTGAAAATGCCTTTTCTGTTCAAATTGACGAGAACGATTTGCATCTCGACTCCACTGTGGCAGACATTGTCAATTATCTCGGAATTGGCAACGAGAGCGAGCAAATCACACCAGCCATGCAGGCGCCGATGCCAACTTCCATTTCCCTACAAGCAACCCATTCTTACTCTCCGACCCCGGCGGCAGCCCCTCAAGGCGAATCGAATGCCATCCACCAGCGCGTAGTCCAGATCATATCCGATGCATGTGGAGCACCAACAGAGGATATAAGCGGAGACGATTTGCTTCGGGACTTGGGTGTCGACTCACTGGCAGCGATGGAGCTGAAGAGTGAGCTTGAGGACGAGTTCAATGTCGAGCTAGACGACAACCTCTTAGACTTGTCCGTCTCAGAAATTGTCAAGAGCTGTGGAGGCGCTCTCACAGCCTCCGTCGATGTCCCAACCACATCTGTTAGCACACCCACCAGTCGACCTCCGACATCCAAACCAGCCATCCCTAATTCCCCAAAGGTCCCTGCTGATATGGTAAATCCCTTTGACTCTCTTATCAACAGTGAGAGGGACTATGCTGCCAAGGCGAGGAAATGCGGGTTTCTAGACTTCAATACTAAAGTGTCTTCCCGCCAAGACGAGCTCATGCTGGCTTACATTGTCGAAGCCTTCGTAGAGCTCGGCATCGACCTGCGGAAATTAAAAGAGGGCACTCCATTGCCACCGCTTGCTTATAGAAGCAAGAACGCTTACGATCGATTGATGCAGAGAATCTGGGTCATCTTGGGCAAACATGGATTGGTAAACACAGTAGGCACATCACGGCACGTAAGAGGAGCTGCCACATGTCCGCAAAGCACTTCAGAAGAGCTCCTTGAGAGGGTGCGGCAAGATTTCCCAGCTTACAAATGCGAGTTTTCGTTGATGAACGTGACTGGATCCCAACTCGGGCAGTGCCTCGCCGGAAAGCAAGATCCGATCGCTCTCATGTTCAAAACACAGGACGCGCAAGCCATTATGGAGGACTTTTACCTCAACTCCCCGATGCTTGCCACTGCCACGGAGATGCTTGTGGATACCATCGTCGACGCTGTTTCCAAGTCCAAAATAAACAACCCCGTCAACATTTTGGAGATTGGTGCTGGCTGTACGTATATACTGGATTTAAAAGCAATGGTGACGTTGTGCTAACAATTATTCTCAGTCGGCGGGACAACAAGAAAGCTTGTACAAAGTCTAAATAGATTGGGTAGGCCCGTCAACTACACCTTCACTGACATCTCTCCCACGCTTGTCGGCCGCGCACTCAAAGTGTTTTCCGACCAATATCCATGGCTACAATTCCAAACTTGGAACATGGAACAAACACCTCCCAGCGCCCTCTGCGCAACAGGGCCGTTCGACATCGTCATTGGCACGAATTGTGTGCATGCTACTCAGGATCGCACATTGACACTCAATCGTCTGAAGCAGCTGCTCCACCCCACAGGCTTTGTCGTTCTTTCAGAGGTCACAGAGATCGTCGATTGGTATGACATCGCCTATGGCCTGCTAGACGGTTGGTGGTCCGACAAGGATGGCTGCTATCCGCTTCAGCCTGCTGAAACTTGGATGAGATGTTTCAAGGACGCTGGATTTGCTGTTGCGTCTTACTCGCAGGGTCCGAGTGCGGATCTGAACATACAAAAATTGCTCATTGCAAGCATGAGAAACGACGTAGAAGCACCGAAGCGTGCGCCTCTACGACAGAAGTTGGAAACAGTTGTCTACAAAACGGTCGATGGTGTGGACATCCACGCCGACGTTTTCTTTCCACAGCAGCCGCCTGCCACCGCCATGCCTCTTGGTACGAACTCCCAGTAGTAATACTAAACACTTGAGATCCATCTCCCTGACATGGTTCAATAGCTCTCATGATTCACGGTGGTGGTCACATGACTCTTTCTCGCAAGGCAGTTCGACCCGCGCAAACAAACTTTCTGCTTGAAAATGGTGTCTTGCCAGTCAGCATAGACCACCGACTCTGTCCAGAAGTTAACATCATCGATGGTCCTATCACCGACACTCTGGATGCATACAAATGGATGACAACCGCCTTGCCCAATCTAGCTCGAGCAAAGGGCATTATAGTCGACCCTGAACGGGTTGTAGTCATTGGCTGGTCCACCGGAGGCCATCTTGCCATGACAACTGCGTGGACGGCCAAGTCTGCTAGTGTGAGGCTACCACGTGCCATTCTGAGCTTCTATTGTCCCACGGACTTTGAGTCTGGAGATTTGGACAAGCGCCGGGCTGAAGAGTATCCGGAGAGAACAATGAAGCTGAAAGACATAATCAAGGCACTGCCGAAGAAACCCGTAAGACACACCCCATTACGTCCATACATGGAAACAGAAGCACTGACAATACTTCATCCAGCTCACACAATACGACGGCAATGGAACTGATACTACTGGCTTAGGCTGGGTCCGTCCGGGAGACCCCCGCTCCGAGCTTGTTTTGTCGCTTTTCAAAGAGGGCAATGGCCTCCCTCTTCTTCTAAACGGCCTTCCTAAAGCCAGCAGTGACGAGGATGACTCTGAGGAAGACGACTCTGAGGAAGATTCTGAAGACAGCGACGAAGATGACGTTGAGGATGATGATGCCTGGCTACACACCCCAGATCCTGAGCGCGTGGCAGCCATCAGTCCGCTCGCGCAGCTACGGCGCGGCAATTACACTGTCCCGACTTTTGTCATCCATGGTACAAATGACGAGATTGTACCTTATCATACTGCTGTTGCGTTTGTTGACGCTTTGGGCAAAGCTGGCATCGAAGGACAGCTGCTTACGGTCCAGGGAGCCAGGCATATTCATGATGTCACATTGAAGCCCGGCACTAAAAGGTGGGATGAAACGGTTGCGCCAGGTTATGAGTTTCTCTTCGAGAAGCTGAGATGCTGAGGCAAACGATCTTATGATTTTCTGATGTCCGAGTCTGCTTTACGTACACATGGTGTTTTGGTGCTTGAAATGCTTCTTAGGGTTCAATTTTCTTTTCACAATCTGTACAAATAGTCACCTAAGTATCCTTCACTTTGCTTGGTAGGAATTTCAAATAATACCCTTCGAATTATTCATTGTTTCTCTTCACCATCAATGACGAATCTCCATCACACAATTACAGCTCTCAACTGGCTTTCAAAGGCTCACTAGACACGCCTTGACCACTTAACCTTCCTCAGCGCTTGTCACATCTCCCCCATCTACCCCTGGATCACGTTTTATTACAACAAATAAACTAGTAGAACCCTAGCTTAATCTCCCTGCTGTTTCGCATGGGCGTTCGTGATGCAGACGATTAATTGATGCACTTTCATCGTAATATGTACAGACCCTGGTGACTAGGCAACATTGACTTTCCTCTTCGCCAGCCCTTCACTGCATGCTGCATCGCATGCATCTACAATCCTTCCGACAATTCAACCAAGCGCTATACTCTCCGGTGTTGCCATTCCTACAATCGAAGTTGTTAAAACATGCCGCGACTCCATTTTTGGGGAGTCGGCCCGTCGGTCACTCGGTCGGCCACATATTGTCCTGTGTTGCGAATGTATGTGCCCGTAACTCGGCGACTTCAATGGTCGGTGACTTTCTGAATGTGACCGATTGTCGGTTCAAAGGATCTCTGGGGAGATTGTCAGGGGGTGGTAAGTACGTGCAATCCGGTGAGACGAATATGGCTTATTGAGTGGACGACGTGTAGGAAGAAAGGAGGGTGTTGTCAACAAGTCGGCGTCCAAGAGGTTGGAAGAATGGCGTTGGCTGCGACTATTCTGCATGAATCGTTTTGGTGATGGCTGCCTGTTCTGAGTGGAGTCTTTGAACTTGCCACAACAATCCTTTGGTTGGTACATCGAATGAAAGTCAATATGGTGGCCACTGTGCTAGTGATACTCGCTTCAAACTGAATTTCCCCAATACTCTAAGAGCCACGTTAAAAGATTGTATTAGCGCACAAAAGGCACAAATCATATTTGAAAGAAATAGAACATGGTAAACTTCATAACTCATAACAAAATACTCGCCTTGTGACATACTAAAAGCCAAGCTATAACCAACCGTCGACGTTACTATGACCTCCTATGTAATCATAACTCCCTGAGTTTCATACGGAGGTTCAGATCCGGTTTCTCTCTCATAATGAATACTCGTTGCTCGTCGAGTTTGAAATTGTCATCAGCTAGCTGCCACTCAAATTGCCACACCAGACGAGCCAAAATGAGTTTCATCTCCGCCATCGCAAGGTTCTTGCCAACACAATTGCGTGGCCCAGTACTAAAGGGCTGAAACACATCTTTCCTATCTCTTGAGTATTCTGGTGTGGCATTGGGAAGCCAGCGTTCTGGTACGAACTTTTCAGGGTGTGCAAAGTTGCTGGGGAGGTGGTAGGCTGGTTGTTGAGAGACGTTGACGATGGTCTACAAAACGGCGATTAGTACTCGTATGTCGAAGTCCACACAATCTCATCTAGAAATAGTCTAGGAAATTTGCTTACGTTTTCTGGTACAACATGTCCTGCAATGACTGCACCACCCTTGGGAACGATGCGCTGCAGACCAGCTGGAACAGGCGGGTAGATGCGCATTCCCTCATTTATGGTGGCCTGCAGCATCTTCAATCCACCTACACTTATCATATTGATGTCTTCCTGCTTGTTGAATGCGGCCGTGATTTCCGTGCGTAGCTTCTGCACCGACTCTGGGTTCTTGGCCAACAGGTACATGATTCCACATAGTGCCGTCGCAACGGTCTCGCTCCCACCAATGATGAAAAGGCTCGCGTTCGATTCCATTTCTTCGATACTCATGCCCTTCTCATCATTGTGTCGCAGGATGTACGTCCAAAAGTCAGATCGATGCGGTTGCTCCCCTGCCGCCAGGCGCTTATGGACTTTCTCAGCGCTCAACTTAATATGCTGCATACGCGCCTTGATATCCTTCTTTGGCAAAAGGGCAATGATGAAGATCGTAAAAGGTTTGAATAGTTTGGCGGCTCCAAACAGCGAAAGCGCTTTGATGAAGGGGAACAGTAGCCCAACCCAAGGGTGGTATTCTCCATTTGACAAACACCCGAACGGCTCGCCAAATGCTAGATCTCCAACAATATCGAATGCAGTATACTCAAGCCAATTCTTGATGTTGATCTCACTCGAGGAATTTGCCGCAAGTACACTCGTTAGCTGATCGATGTACCGCATTACAAGGCTCTCTTGAGCTCGTAGTGCTTTGTCACTGAACGCGTGATTGACCGTTCTTCGTTGCCGTGAGTGGTCTGCATTGTTGGCTGACAAGAGATGGTCAACAGTCTTGTGGCTGCGAGTCATGCCCCACTTTGCAAAGTTACGGTTTGGTCCATGTCCGTAGATGTCAGTCCACGCCTCGGCTGCGGTGAAAGATACCATATCCGGTGAAATACGCACTGCCTCGCCATATTTGGCGTGAAGTGCAGTGAGATCGTGTGGCAAGTATCCTCTGAGGATCGATTGAGCATGGGGAATGTGCGATATCGCGCGGCTGACGGGACCCGGGAAAGATTTCAAAGGATGGAATGTTACTCGGTAGATGGCGCGAAGAGCCAAAAACGATAAAAGCTAGATGCTGTTAATCTGAGCCTTGATACGATGGGCTTATCACTCACGACACAGGCGGCTAGCAACCATTTAGGCATATCCAACATCTCGACAGGTTGAGAAATCGCCATTATGATTTTTTCCGATGATTTTTAGTGATCAGGCACAACTATGCATTCCGAAAGCTACGTTTTTAGAAGATTGATGGTACAATTGCCCTCTTCGGCATCGGCTAATTCTGAGAGTGAAGGCTCGGCTATATATGTGTGTACACGACTACTTTCAAAATATCATACCGTTTCGCCAAAAAAAAGTGAAAGGGTGGAGACTATAGTATATACCTTACAGGGCTCTCAACTACAGGTATCCGCGATAAGCGGATGGCTACTCCTAGCCTCTACCGCTCTAGGACCTGCACTTGTGACAACACCTGGCTTCATCACCAAGCTTATCACCATGTTCTCATCCTTAAGAGCACTCTAAAAATAAAAAGTCTTTTTTCCGAATATATGACCTACAAGGCCCATCAGGGAAGTTCAGGGTAGATTTCTTGTAAGCGCGCACGGAGCTCGCCTAAAAATTTGGTTTTGGCCTCTTTCATCTCGGGCGACTTTGTGTTGCCGGTCAAACTATACCAGATTGCTTATTAGCTTTGCTCCAATCATAGCCTTCATCATCTTCGTATTATACGTACTCTCCGCAAACTTTGCAGTCCATCAGGAATGCACCGTGACACTCCTCACCGAGTTCGGGCTTCACACCAAAGACCAGAGTACGACTGCCAACTTCAGTGGACCGTGCAACGATTCCGATGACAAAGCGCCTGATAACACCAGCAATCCAGCTTTCATCATCGCGCACTAGATCGCTTTGACACAGGCCAGGTGTCAGGCAGGTAATGAGTACATTTGACTGATCGGACAATGGGTATCGTTGTGCCAAGTCGCGCACTACCCACATAAGCAGAAGCTTGGAGACGCCATAACTGTGATCAATCGTTAGCTAGTGAGCAATAAGAGCTACTACGTCGAGTAAGCTTTACCGATTTTTCATATCGGCGTGCTCTTCCGAATTGAGCGCCGTGAGGAGACTGCCTGGATGGGACTTCTCCTTCAAGGGTGCAAGGAATTGGAGATCGCTTCCTACAAAAGCCAGTCTTCCTCGACTTCCAGTTTTTGCCGCTGATTCTTGAAGTTTGGGGATAACAAGATGGCCGAGAAGCGCTGGACTGATAACGTTTACTGCTATTTGACTCTCGCATTCTTCAACTGGAGTAAATTTGCTGGTCATGATGCCCGCATTCTGTATGACGGCGTCTAAGCGGTCTAATGTCTTGATGCGCTCACCGAACTTCTTCACAGATGCGAAACTGCTGAGATCCAACTCCCAAACTTCGACATTGCTCAGAGGAAGGGATAGCGCGGACGAAACCTCCTTCGCAACCTGTTCGCCTTTTGAAACATTGCGCACTGCAAGGATGAGTTTTGACGCCCCGAGCCGCAGTATATGCTTTGCTGCTTCATATCCAAGACCAGATGTAGCACCAGTTACGACAATTGTTTGGCCGGAGAAATCGGACGAGGGCACTGGTGGCTTGACGAAGAATTGGGAATGAAGGATTGTAGTTGCGAAGCCCATAGTGACGCGATTGGAATTCCGGATATGGTGGCAGATAACCCCTCAAGCTTGGGGGCCTTGGAAGTTGTATAGCATGGCAACTGTTGGAGAACGTTTATCTCCGTGTCTACTATCTCCGGCAATGCGCGCGCTATACTTTACAAACACCTATCTCCGTGTGCAGACTGCTCCCCATACACGCTGGGGTTGCTGGATGCAGCGACCGAATCAAATGTACCCGAAACGGACCGACGCGCCCGACTTATACATTGCTGACCACGAACTAGTGATGATCTGTATATATCATGCATTAGCTATACAACGTACAAGTATTATTTACTACCATTAACACAGCTGTGCTACACTACGCAGAGATCTTGAATTGAAGAAAGATGGCGGCTGTCCTCCCGGCAAACACTGCTACTCCCGTGGGAGGTACTTCAAAGTACTTCGACACCGATACACTCGTCGACGGCTCAGCACCAAAAGTTGCAAATAGTGCTGGCTTCTTTAATGCCACTGTCGCAGCCAATCATGTACGATTTGCAGCAGCCAGCGGCCCCGCTTTAGATACAAGGCTAATTTGTATCATCAGAATCAAGGTGCTGAAGAGCTTGCACTATTGAAATACGTATACAGCCACCCGGATCTGGAACAAATACGTGGCAACCCAGATGCGGTCTGCAATGCCATCGACGACTTCGCTGCCACGATCCCGCGAGGGTTGATGACCATCGGAGCAGAGAAACGCGAGTTTATAACCAAACTTCTTACTACCGCTGAGCCTGCACCAACCCTATTTCTGGAATTCGGCTCCTATGTTGGCTACTCTGCCATATGCCTTGCCAGCGCCATGGTGGCCCGGGCTGGCCCCGGACAGCGCGTTCGCTATGTGTCATTCGAAAAGAACCCCATAATCGCAGCCCGTTGCTGCCAGTCTCGCCGATCTAGCAGGCTTACGAGACATTGTCACCATATATGTTGGCTCGGCTTCGGAGTCGTTGGCACGCCTCGTCAAGGAAGGAAAAGTGTCAAAAAGCACTGTTGACTTCATGCTTCTGGATCATTGGAAAGATTTCTACATTTCCGATTTGCAGTTGTGCGAGAAGCTTTCCCTACTCAAACCTGGCTCTGTTGTTTTGGCCGATAACATCGTCTTCCCGGGCGCCCCAGAGTATCTAGCATATGTCCAGGCGGGTAAGGCGGAGGCCTCACCTGATGGATTTAGCTATACGACCAAGACGGCAGATTTCATCCTTCCTTTTGGTGGCCCTGTAAGTAACAGACTTCCTCTATTGAGTTTCTTACTGAAACGGATAGGATCAACTCGCCATCTCCACCGTATCTTAGGCTGCTATATTTTGCTGACGCGGAGCCACAAAACGACACCACGATCTTAACGACACTCAACTGCTTTTTTCTGGGGATTCATAGCTTGACCCAATAACACCTCTTATACATTTCACGTCTTTCGTGCGTTATACATACAAAATGCCATTGACTTCCTGTGACTCAAAGCTACTAAGTAGTGAACAATGTATGAAGCCATAGCTTTGCAAGTGCTTGTTCAGAGGAGATCGTTATTTATCAAACTTCTAGCGTCCTTTTCCTAGGCCTGGTACAAGATTCACAAAGCTATGCCATTATCTGGCGATCTTGCATCATTAACTCCAAAGTCATATTGAGTGCGTCCTTCCTAGATTGAAATCGCATCGTTTTCGTGATGGTACCCTACTTGACGTATTCTACAAATTCATTCATACTATGATGGGAAAGTCGCCTAGAAGACCCAGCCCTCACCAATGAAATACAAAGAGAATCTACCGTCCATCATTTTCATCGGTCTTGAAACGCGAAAAGAGTTTTCTTGCAGCGCCACATTCAATCGAATGCCGCACGTCGTCTTCCATAGCTGTGTTGTTGATGTTCTCGATTTGAGGCGTGATGGTTCCTTCACGAGCGAACGGGAAATCGCTTCCGTATAATATGTGATCTGTACCGGCGAAATCTTGCAAAAGCCTAATGGGGGTCTCGAACCCCGTCAATGCAAGATCAAAGTAAAATGATCTTGCTTCTCTTATGAAATCGTCGGCTGTTTTATCTTTCAGTCCAAGGTCGGCTGTTTGGTGCGCAACTCTCGTCGCCATGTATGGGAGGGTACCGCCACCGTGAGATAGAATGATCTTGCAGTTCGAAAAATCACGAACAATATTGGACGTGATGAGGTTGATCGCTGTTCGGGTTGTCTCGTGAGGAAAATCGATTATTGGTCGGGGAATAGTAGGGTCAGATGGGGCTCCCCAAGTTTCACCAAAGGTTGGATGAACAAAAACTACTGCGTTGCGACTGTGAAGTTCCTCCCAAAGAGGGCGGAAGTCCTCGTGGCCCAAGTACTTGTCGTCATAACTCGATAACAGCGCGACTCCATCTGCCTTGAGTACGTCGAGTGAGTAGCGCACCTCCTCTAAGCAAGCGTTGATCTGGGTAAGTGGGGGTACGGATGCAAAGAAACCAAATCGACGTGGGTGACTGGTCGAGATCTCCTTAGCGTACTCGTTGACCGATCGGCATAGTTTTGTGGCTTCATCGGCAGATGAGGTGAACGCAAGACCTGGAGCGCTCAAAGATAAGATTGAGACATCAATATCGTTGCGGTCCATGAACTGTAGGTCCAGTTCCACGTTCCATGATGGTAGTGTAAGTCCTTTGGGAATTCCAGCTGCGTTTTTCCATTCTGCCGAAGAAATCAGTTCTTGTGTGAACAGTCTACAATAAACAACGCACTCTGCACGTATTCAGTCGGTAGTATATGATGATGAACGTCGACCCTCCCCATGTTTATTTTGGCTATCTTGCAATGCTATGTGCAAGCTTAACGGGTCTTCAACGAGCATAAATTGTAGTTGGGTGCAAACATTTCGGCCGAATTCTGCATTGACACCGAACCGGGCCCCTCCATATCTGCCCGACTCATTAACCCTCACCGACTTAGTTTCTTACCAGGATGGAGAACATTTCACCACGGGCCAGGCAATTGGATTATATAGTGTTATCGCCCTGATGAGCGATTTAGACACCCGCCGTTTGCAAACATGGCAGTACACCTGGTTTTCGGACTACTCTGCTCGGTCAATCTGGCATGGGCAGTGACTCCAGGACAAATTCAAAATTATCTCAAAACTCAACTGTCCCCTAGCTCGGAAGTTGTACTCTCTAGTTCCCAGGCCTACACTACCGAGATCAAGCAAAGGTGGAACGCCTATGATGCGCCTTCCTTTGTTGTGGGTGTAAAACCTGCCACTGCCAATGATGTCGCGACTATCGTAAGTTTAAAACATGTCTTTTTACCAAGTATTGGGTTCTAAGGCTGGTGCAAAGGTCCATTATGCTTCAAGCAACAGTATTCCGTTCATGGGAACAGGTGGCGGCCATGGTTATACCATAACTACTAGCGCCCTGAAGAACGGAATCAACATAGACCTCGGTGGCTTCAAGGGAGTCTCAATTAATTCTGCAGCAAGCACAATGACTATTGGAGGCGCTGTCACTTTTGGAGAAGTTTTGAACCCCGTTTATCAAGCTGGAAAAGAGATACGTAAGTCATTCTTCTTTAACTTCTTCAACATGACACTTACTTTCATCCCTTTCAGAGACTGGATCTTGCTCATGTGTTGGAATGGTTGGCGCCACCATAGGTGGCGGCATTGGTGTCTATCAAGGTCTCCATGGTCTGGTCATAGACGCACTCCAGTCGGTGACCATTGTGACCGGAAAGGGGGACATTGTTAATGCATCACTTTCCGAGAATAGCGATCTGTTTTGGGGCATCAGAGGCGCCGGACAGAACTTTGGTCTCATAACCTCTGCTACTTACAAATTACATGACCAGACCAATCGTGGCCAGGCTTTAAACGGCGATTTTCTTTTCCCAGTCAGCGCCAATGCCACTATTTTCAACGTCCTAAAGTCGTTCACTCGGAATCAGCCGGATGCTTTAGCACTTACGAGCGCCATACAATACTCTCCTACTTTGAACAAGGTTAGTTCAAAAAGTCAAAGCTAACTACAGCCCACTAACAGGATTTATAGGTCGTCATAATGGTTAATGCCGTCTACGTAGGCGCAGAAAATGATGGGAAAAAGATCCTTCAGCCATTACTCTCCGTCAAAGCCCTCCAGTCCAATGTGACCATGATTCCATACAACCGTCTTATCCTGGAAAATCGATTTGGTGTCGATCCTCTCGGCTGTATCTCAGGCCTTCCACAAGCGTCATATGGCATGAATCTGTATCAGTATGATGTTGCGACCTACCAGAAGACACTTGCTGCGTATATTGACTTCTATGCCGCAACTAATCTGACAACATCATACATGGTCACAGAGATATTCCCTACTAGAGTCTCGCTCAGTACACCAGACAAGGCTACAGCGTATCCGTATCGAGCCACAATGGCGTATCTGTAAGTCCCAACAACAACCATGTGGACCCATAGTTACTGCCAACTGATACTTGTGCAGATTTATGAGCTTTAGTGGCTTCACAACTGATACCCAGACATCTGCTATCGCGAAGTTCGCGAAAGAGATACGTGGAAATTTTGCAAAGCTCAATGGCGCAAAGGGGCTCGAGGTCTATGTTAACTACGCACATGGCGATGAAGGTCGCAACGCTTGGTACACTGCAGCAAAACTTCCGCAACTTGAGCAACTCAAGCGAAAATGGGATCCGCAAAACCTTTTCAATTTCACGAACGGTTTTGCTTACTAGAATGACCAAGGCCCCCGTATACCGCGCCACCCGAACTCTTCATCTCTTCTTACCCATCTCCAAGAGCAGGGTCCTTGCCAGAGAAACATCAGCCGATCTAGCTCACAGAATACCTGTTTCCCTAACTTTCACAACTAATTCCTTCATAGGACCATGAGCCTTAGCAGCGATATAGATAAATCATCCTGCTACTAATATTATCTTTGATGTCCTCTATCCATTATTACTCTATATTACATCGTAGCATTGTGAGCACTCATAACGAGCGTCAATCAAAAACTCCGTCTAGCGTGGCCCCATGTAGCCTGTATGCGTATTCAACAATGTTATCAAATCTTCCCAGAATTTCAGCAGCTTCATGTAACCATCCTCGGAGTAATCATCAAGACCTGATCTGTCGTCCGCCATTTCGTTTATGTTAACGTGTTGAGAAGGAAACTATTCAACATTACATAGTAGTTCGACAAGCGCTGTCCACCCCCTTATATTGGTGTATGTCTAGATACGGTAGGCAAACGCTCGATCCTTAAATTTGCCGCCGGCCACTAGAATACCCTTACATTACAATACAGGCCAATGCAGCAATGAGCTGGCCAGCTGCCAAAGTGGTGCCTATAACGCCTATGCTTGTTGCTTCTCGCGTTTGAGTTGTGTATCTTCTGCTTAGTCTTTGTCCGATTCGTATAGAAAGAGCTTGCCGTTCTTTTTCAAGATCGTGGAGCCTTTGTGCCACAGTTTCTTGGGATGCGAGGCTAGAAAATGTCTCTGTACTGGAGGTTCTCGAAGTTTCACTCAATGGAGGTGCCAATGTATACATGTTGGTTGTCGTAGCTTTCTCTCCATCTCCTTTGTAACCTTTCTCCCGCACAAATTGTCGCTCGAGATTCTGCGCAGTCAGAAGGAGAGTTTGATCATCTTGATCGATGATTTTCTCCCATTTTTCCCGAATACTTCCAAACGCTATTTTTGTGCGCTCAATGTCTTCTTCAACCAGTCGGATGTCTCCAGCCATCTCGGATGTGGTTTCGCTAAGTTCGCGCAATGCCTCTCTTCGTCCAGTACTAACAATCTCATCCATTCGTCTATGAGCCTCATCTGCCATGATTTGTAATGACTGGTAGCGTTTGTTGAGATCTTCATATAGTACCTGCCCAGCTTCCGTCTCATATATCAGCCGGTTTTCATCTACTAACTGCCGCTGGAATCTCAGGGTAAGTCTTCGATTCTTTTGAGTGATATGATGAACGATCTTCACAGCATCAATCTCGACAGCTGATAGCCTGACTAGTTTACCACCGTGTTCGATAATATCATGGCGAATCTTTTCATAAAACTCTTCATGTCTCTTTTCGGCCTTGGCTAGGTCTCTCACGGAAACCATGTCCCACATCGTTGTTGCGAGGATCACTCCCTTGAATGCTTCCGTGCCACACATCTTCTTGAAAGTATCTAATGCTCGCAAGGCAGTGCCCGGAAGACGGTTGTTCGTGATACAATGGAGATAGATGATGCCGCTAAGTCTGATGTCTCTTTCATGGGCAGCTGTTAACCAATACGCTAATTCCTGCAGTACCTTGCCATCAGATTGTCGACTGTCATTGAACCCAGGTGTATCCAAGAGATGTACAGTACGTCCTCCAACTACTGTGGTATGGATCGACACACGACTGGTGCCTATTTCGCGTTAACTCATGTCGGGTGAAGGGGGTTCGGATTCTTGAATCTTACAAGAGAACAGCCCATCGCTCGAAAGGCGTTCTGGGGGTTTAGTACAATGCTCGATGAAACTAGACTTTCCAGCACCAGTCATCCCCATAACTGCTATGAAGATATCATCTGGGCTATTTAATTTTCGTAAGCATCTGTTCCATGATCACCATGGATGGCATACCTGATAGTCTGTGAGCCATGATCCAACATAATAGTGTTCATAGTAAAGTGTGGTTGAGTCGCAATCGAAAGTCCAACTTCATTGGGCTATCATCCAGTGATTGTCTCCAGCTACTATGTAACGTCGGGTAGCGTGGCTGAGGCCGCTTAGGCGAACTGCATATGTCTCTGGGGCAAGGCTGAAATCTCGCTTCCCATTTATCTTTCGGATTTCGCCAATCAGCAACGTACACGTCAGAACCGCCTGACAGGATGATTACACAAACAGTTCGGGCGCGAATTTTGTGGCTTGACCCTAATGTATGCACTGCGCAATATTACACTCGCTTGTTAGGCTACAGGAAACACCAAAAAGTGGCGTGGACGACATACCCTGGCCACTTTAGCGTCACTTGTGGGGACGTGTACCATCAGCGACCTGCGCAACCGGGCTCAGAGTTCTACCCTCTATCACGACAATTGTTCAGAAGTTTGGCCATGAGTAACTCTGGTGACCCCATCATCCGAAAGCGCAGTGAGGATGTGATAGATATCATGCAGTTATCGCAACAGCATTCCAGATCGCCGCAGAATGCCTCATCATCTGAGTACGTCAACAGTACATATGGGCCATTCTTATCGCGCTGACCGAGCATTTAGATCTATAGGAATCTTAGTTATGGGTCTCACTGGTGCTGGAAAAAGCACATTCATTTCCCAGCTCACCAATCAAGACGCTGAGATTGGGCATTCACTAGAATCATGTACGTTTGGATACAGTCTTCTGATCTCGTGATCTCACATTTGTAGGTACTACCGATATCATTCCTTATGAGTTCCGTAGAAGTGACGGACGGAAACTCTATCTTATCGACACACCAGGATTCGATGATACCAACACAGACTACGCAGGGGTGTTTAAGAAGATTGCATCTTTCCTCTGCACACTATGTGATCTCTATGGCAGTGGACTTACCATTGGCGGAATGATTTATGCTCACCGAATCACTGATGTGCGAATGTCAGGATCTTCAGTCAAGAGCTTACGAATTTTCGAAAAGATTTGTGGCGAGCATTGCTTCAAGCATGTCACCGTCGTTACAACCATGTGGGATTTGATCAAGACTCAGGAAGCAATCGACGCAGCAACGGTACGCGAAAACACGTTGAAAGAACGGGAAGAGTTTTTTGGCACATTGATAAGATCTGATGCTCGTATGGAGAGGCACTACGGCGAAGACAGCGCGCGACAAATCGTCGAAATGCTTGCTGACAGGCAAAGACATTTTTCTCTACAACTACAGCAAGAGATGAAACAAAGCAGAACGATGACTCTGGAGAAAACAACGGCAGGAAAGTACTTGGAAGGCGAGCTGGATAATATGCGGAGAAGATATGAGATGCAAAAGAAAGAATTAGAGGACAGTGTGGAGTCTTGTGATGACGATGATTTCAGGAGCGAAATTTCAGAAGAGATAAAGGACTGCACAGCCACGATGAATCGACTTAAAGCTGATCAAGGAAGTCTCTCCGTGACACTCGAAGATATGCAAAACGAGCAAAAAGCATGGTATACTAGAAAACATGACGATATGCTTCGGGATAAGATGTTGGAGGAACAGTCTATTCGCATGACCTATGAGCTTCAGCAAAAAGTTCTCAAATTGGAAAAGGAAAAGAGGCGACGACTGGAGAAGGAAATTGCACAAAATGAAAAGATGGAGGAGTTGGAGGAGCGTAACAAAAGACTTGAGGCAGCCCAGAAAGAACTTGAGGATCAACAAGCCTTGCGAGAAAGGGTGAAGAAAAAGAGAAGTCACCAGTTTGATTGGGTAGCAAGGATGCTCGCATTTCTCGCATCACCTGAAAAAGATCTGAGAGAGCCAGTACCTGTAGCGCGCCGTGCGGACTCAATGCCCTTGGAGGCGAAAATAACGAAAAAGTCACCGACAAAGCTGACAAGGGGACAAAGTCAATCCAGATATGGCCAAAACGGGAAAGGGACCACCAAATATACGACCCATGTTGATGAGCAAGACACAATGACGTATTACGTATCTCCAAATTCTCAAACACAATATTGTCAAGGATACGATCACGTTTACCAGCCGGGATACGATGCAGTTGGGATTGGGAATTCAAATCGTCCCAGTCATCCACAACACAAATATCTTCCAGTTTATACGCCAACAACCCCGGGCTATGCAACTGGTCAAGTTCAATCAATACCTGGGCAGGTCAGTATCGATCCTTATGGATTGAAACGCACTGTACCTCCACCTACAGGTTCTCTCCCGCGAAGATATGATGATGCCGTACACACATCCATACGGCAGCCACCACTTCAATCTGGCTCATATCATGACAACCAGTATGATGAACTGACCTCGCGCGGTCGCAATCAGGCGAGATAGACAAAAATTTGACGACTAGTCTCTTTTCAATCATTTAACATACTCAGTTTCAAGTGCCGATCCTATATATGATTTCAAGCTCATTATTAGAAGTGCCTTCCACTGTTCTTCATAGAACGCGGTGATATGTATACCACAAGGCCCGATACATCTTGCCTCTGCTCTTCGTTGCATTGCTCGAGCAGGCCTACATACATCAATGGAAGAACGCTTCGTGGAGTGGCATTATGTACATGATTGGCTATAAGCTGCGGGAAGGGTTTCCAATTTAGTCGGTTTGCAGCGCAGCGAGGTGCATGCACTGCCCCACTTGGGGCAATGCACATTACACGAACCGCATCATCTGCGGATGAGCTGGCGCCTGCCGGTCAGCTCCTTCAGAATGGCTGCCTGGTAGGAACACATATGGTGGAGTGGTCGTGAAGCTGGTTCGTCACCGTTCAGTTGTGCAAATAATTCCATCTCTACTTAGTGAGCCCATCCAATTACTAACACCGTGGCTCGCATACGCAAGCGGACAGCACAGCCCGGCTTTCAGAGGTGCACTGCTGGTCATGGCGCTTTGCTATGGCATGCATGCATCGTGTATGCACTTGCAGTCCCAGCCCGCATAGCCCTGGCCATGCATTGTTGCCTTCTCATCTTGCCTTGCAAGGCCGACTTGACTCTCGCACCTACTTCACAAGGCTAAATTTATACGGCAACTTCTCACTACCTTGAACCATTTTCTTCTATGGACACTCTTGATTGTATCGCGCAAACATGACAGCAGACAGAGGAGACAGGGTAGACAGCCCTCATCGTGAGGAACCGAATCTCCCGAATCTCAAGTGCGACCTTGCGCCCCTCATTCGACTGCATACTGACTGTGTCTTAAGGCCTGATGATATTATCATCGCTGTTATGGGTATCACTGGCTGCGGCAAAACAACGTTTGTCAATCTATTTGCAGAAACGCCGCTCGAGGTCGGTCATGGATTGGACTCATGTAAGAGACGTGGTCTTCATTTCAATCATCACTCTAAACGTCTCCAGGCACAGTATCAGTACAAGTGGCAACTTGCAAAGCCGAAGACGGTACAAAGATTTACCTTGTTGATACTCCAGGATTCGACGATACATATCGCTCCGATTCCGAGATTTTAAGAGAGGTCGCACTTTGGCTTAACAAAGCCCATGTGTCGAATGTAAAGCTCGCGGGTATCATATTCCTTCAGAGAATTTCAGACTTTCGGGTCGGCGGCAGCGGCATCAAGAACATCAAGATGTTCCAGAAACTATGCGGAGAAGAGACCCTCGGGAGCGTAGTCTTGGCTACGACGATGTGGGAACAAGCCGGCGAAAATGCTGGGAAAGAGAGGGAAAAGCAATTGAAAAGGGAGCCGCAGCTGTGGAAGAAGATGATAGATCATGGCAGTAAGGTTTATCGCCACGACAACGGAAAGGCCTCGGCGACCAAGATCATCAACTACTTAATCTCCAGAAAGCGACCAGTCACACTCGACATCCAACGCGAAATGGTTGACGAAGCAAAAGACCTCGTTGACACAGGCGCAGGAAGCGAGCTAGCTTCAACGGTGGAACTTTTGATTAAGAACTACGAAAAAAAATTGAAAGATCTTGAGAAAGAACTACGACAGGCGCGAGAACAGCATAACAAGGAGGATCGGGAAATTCTAGAACAAGCCAGAAAAGAATACCAAGACGGTCTCGCAAAGCAGCGACAAGAAATGGTCAACCTGAGAATCAGCTCAGAGCAATTGATTGAGGATGCGAGAAAACGCTTCGAGGAGCAGGAACAGAGGCAGAGGGAGAACATGAAACTTCTACAGGAAGCTCACACTAAGGACCTCGAGAAACAACGGATATTGGTGCAAAAACAGTTCAGGGAGAGATATTTGCGGGATATGTCGAATGCAGCATGTGTGATAATGTAGAAACGAGTGGAGAAATCAAGTGTAACCATTTTGTTGACTTTGTTGCTTCATGGAAAGTTGACAGTGACCCAGATCCTGCTCCTCGGTTGCTGTTTCTAGCCTTAGGTTAAGTGTGACGTTATTGGAGCATGATCGGAATGTGACAATACGGGGCCTAGTAGTGAGTGAGAATGACAAGTTGAATAGCACGACAATTATCGCTAAACTCGTATTCAATTGGTGCAGGCACGTTTGCAAGTAGCCTTGAGGAGCTTAATTATGTATGTTAATGGGCGTGATAGCAGGAATGCGAGTCGACGATTTCTTGGTAAGAGAAAACATCGTATCCCGAACTTCAACATTCCTATAATCGCACATGGCGCAATATCATCAGGTACATATGGGACAGAACGAGCGGACGAATTTAGGTGGAAACGGCTGATTTGCTTGGCAAGTGACGTCGCATACGCCTTTGGTACGTACGATCGCGCAAGACTACGTGGGGCAAAGCGGGGAGTTTGCCATTGAGACGGCCGAGGTAGATTGGGTATGGAATACCAAAGATGCCTATAAACTTTGTACAGCCCGAAAAACCTCTCGATCATTACAAACATCATGACAGACTCACCTAAGCGTGTCGGATTGATTGGTCTTTCAGCCAAAGGGTGTGTGTTAAGTATTGAAAGAAAGATCTGACGCATGAAACGGCTAACATAATATGTAGCTCCTGGGCATCTCGATCCCACCTTCCTTACTTCCAAAAAACCTCCAAATACAAGATCACAGCCCTTCAAAACAGTTCGCAATCCTCTGCTGAAGCAGCAGCCAAGGAGTACTCTTTGGATGGCGTCTCGACACATGATAGCCCGACTTCGATTGCTCAAGATCCGAATGTCGACATTGTAGCTGTCAGCGTCAATGTACCTCAGCACTACGATCTTATCCGACCAGCACTTGAAGCAGGCAAAGATGTATTTTCCGAATGGCCGCTCGCTCGAAACGCTACGGAAGCTGAAGAGCTAGTCCATTTGGCGAATGAGAAGGGAGTAAAGACCTTGGTCGGACTACAAGCGCGTCAAAGCCCGTCTATCATCAAGGCAAAGGAAGTTGTTGGCTCAGGAAAGCTGGGAAAGATCCTTGGAACTACAATGTTCGGTCATGTAAGTACATCCAATCCTCAAGCAGTGCTCATTCCTAATAATATACCAGGGCCTATTATTTGGAGGCGTAGTTCCAGAAAGCTTAGTTTATGCGCTGCCAATTGAAGCAGGAGCTAACATATTGACTATACCTTTTGGTCATGCTGTCGACGCACTGTGCTATGTCTTGGATAGTGAGCTACAGGGCATTGTCGCTACCCTGTCCAACAACTACCCCGAGATCGATCTTGTTGATGGAAATGGCAAGCCGGTTGAAAAGCGCAAAAAGACAGCACATGATTTTGTCAGCATTACGGCGTCGCTCATCAATGGCGGCGGCAATGTCGCCGTGACATATGCCCCAGGCGTATCCCGCTCTGGACATAACTTCTACTGGCAAATTGTCGGTTCGGAGGGTACTCTGGTCCTCGAAGGGGGCATCAACGGCCATATTCAGATGTTCCAGCCATCTGTTAAACTTGCAGTCGGTGAGGGGGAGCTAAAGGAAGTCGAAGTCGAAAAGGCAAGTGACTTTTCATTCGGCGTGGGGAAAGCCTGGGACGCGTGGGCCGGCACTAGGACGGAGAACGGATACAGTGTCACAACCTGGGAGGAAGCCCTCGTGAGGCATAAGATGATTGAAGCCATCTATCGCAGCGCTGACAAGGGTACGCGTGAGAACTATGTTTAAGGTTCACTGATGTCTCTGGTCAACGCTAGCGCAGGAATCAACGCACCTCGGCTGTGGCGCACAGCGAATGCCTCTCCTTCTTGGTCGGACCGGGACCTCCCATCAACACAAAATCATCGTGAAACAGTTCTTCTAGCTTCCTGGCTGCGGTCTTCTACTCTCTAGGGTATAACATACCTAAGTTCATTAGATCCACAATTGTTCTGGCCAATTCAGTGATCATTGCTGTTAGCATTCGCCAAGCTCTCTATTAGCCCGCTCACAAGCATTTTGTTACGTTATAGTTACCGACCCATCATCATTTTTCAAGTCAAGCGCCTCATGAGGTATGATGTCACACAACAAGTCATTTTGCACTTCAATGCAAAACATGAATGATCCGCTTCTTGTGATGGCAAAAATCACGTTGGCGCTATTACACATCTGAAAATCCACCTGGACCCATTCTTGACTATTACATGTAAACTACACGTTCTGGACCACTTTATAAACTCTTGATAATCTAATCAATCTCTCGGCATCCAAAAGCTTGTTCATCTTAGAGTTGCGTTAGAACCTGGGTTGTCGAGTCATTGGCACTCCATCAATCATCATAACAATCTTACTTGAGTAAGCGTACCAATACTCTTCCTCCTTTGCTCTCTTCGTAGTAAATTCTATGGTCTAGAGAAATACTGACAGATGCAGTTTTGAGTAGCTTCTGTTGTAATCATTGCCACTTTAACCAAGACCTACATCTTGTAGCCGCCCAGAATCTCCAACGACTCGGAGAAAGGAAGCTGCCATATTTGGAGTTATTCAAGAAGTCGCCACCTATATTACATCTATGATGCAATCCTCACCAACTCCCCCACGCTCTTCAGCTAGCATATCCTCCCACGACGTACGCGAGAAACCACCATCTCCAACCTCGTCACTTAACCCAACCAAAGAAGCCAACACAGACTCACCCCCGGACTACCTTACCTGGACCTCCCCCTCCGACCCCTCCAACCCCTTCAACTTCCCCTTGGGCAAAAAATGGCGCACAACCCTCCTCGCATGCAGCATGACCTTCCTTGTCCAAGTCTCGGGCACAATGCTCATATCAGCCGCACCGCAAATCAACTCGAGCTTCAGCATCAGCGACGAAGCATTCCCGCACTCGTACTGGCCGGTGCTAAGTTGGAACCTTGGAGGCGCAGCAGCGCCGTTGCTGGGTCTCCCTTTGATGGAGAATTTCGGCGTGAGATGGAGTTATCTGATCATCTACGCCGTTATGATTGTCTTTATCGTTCCGCAGGCTGTAGCACGGAATTTTGCTACGTTGATCGTTACGAGGATCATCACGGGGTCGTGTGCGGGTGTGCTGGCGAATATCACGTCGGGGATCGTAAGCGATATCTGGCGACCGGGGCGGGTGCATAGTTTCTGTACTTCGTTGTATATATTTGCGCTACTGGCCGGGTTGAATATGGGGCCTGTGTTTGGGAGTCTGGTGGTAAGATATACGACTTGGCGATGGTAAGGTGATGGTTACGACACTGTGCTGGTGGACACTGATGAGTTCGATAGGATCTTCCTGAGCCAAATCATTTTTTACGCCTCCTTGATACCAGTGCTGTTCTTGCTACTGCCAGAAGTCCGGCCAGATGTCATTCTAACGCGACGTGCCCGTCACATACGTGCCAGCACGGGAAAGCAAGTCTATACTGCAGCTGAAAGGCAACAGACAAGTTTCCGCGACATTCTTAAGGAGACACTTGTCCGACCCTCGCGTATGCTCTGTACGGAAGGCGTAGTGCTTTCGTTCGGCTTGTGGAGCGCATTCTGCATAGGAACCGCCTTCATGTTCACACAGTCTATAGTTCAAGTCTTCTCTGAACTCTATGGTTGGACCTTCTTTGGAACAGGACTAGTCCAGAGCGCTGTAGTCATTGGAGAGCTAATAGGGCTTTTCGCATCACTGGTGCAAGACCGACTCTATTTCGCATCTGCCAAACGAAACATGGAAAACCCCGGTAAACCGATGCCGGAAGCTCGTCTCTATTTGAGTGTTCCCGCGTCCTTGGTCGGCTTGAGCGGAGGTCTCTTCTATTTTGCCTGGACATCTTATTCCTCCATACCGTGGATTATCCCTGGCATATCACTTGCTTTTGTGGGCTTTGGCATGTTTTGCAGTACGGCCGCAGTGACGTCGTACGTCGTTGATGCCTATGCAAAGTACGCAGCCAGTGCAATTGCCGGCATTGCTTTTCTCGAGAACACGATGGCGGCGTTCTTACCACTTACAACTCAGGATTTGTATCGTGCACTCGGTTTCCAGTGGGCTAGCAGTTTACTAAGCTTTGTGGCGCTGGCACTGAGTTGCATTCCGTTGGTTTTGCTGAGATATGGGAGGAGTATACGTGCGAGGAGCCCGTTCATGAACCAGGCGGGTTATGAGAATTAGATGCAATGATAGCTTTGTAAATTTTGCACATATACTATCGAGTAATTTCACATCCTTTGAAACAATGATCAGCTTAGATGTCACCGCTAATTCTACGTTTATATCAAATCGAAATAGTAAGCTCTAACAGACACACACGAATGAAAAAGTCTTCAAGATAACGATTACACTTTGATTCCATGTAAAAGCCTGAAGAAAAATATGCAGCTATCTCTGCATAAGGACCCCACGAACACGCTATGGAATGCACATGTACTTGTACTTTGCCTCCGCTTCTACTCCTTCCCAACCCCAGATCCTTTCCTCCACACAAAGAACACACAGCCCCAGGTGATCTCACCCGCTCAAACATCAATCTATAATAGATGCGAATGCATGTGTATGTTTGTGATGATGATAGAAAATAAAAACAGATGAAAGAAAAGGGGTTTCTACACAGCAGCATAACCACCTCTGCTACCACTACCCTGCACCGTATCCAGTACCTTTCTCGCGAAATCCTTCGCAACATAGGGGATGTCGCGGATCGCATCACCGTGGGGTAGCGCGTCCCAGCCACGAGCACCGTAGCGGTTGTAGTTCAGCCAGGAGCCAAAGATGAGGTATGCGGCGATTGCGAGGAAAATGCTATTTTTCAATATGTGGTTAGTTCCTTGAATTTGAGATGGGTAAACAAGAAGAAAAGACGAGGGTACACGTACATGATGAAGAACCAGCCAAAGAAGCCCCAGTGGGAATCGCTGTCGGGCTCAGGCGCATCTGCACAGGCGTATTTGGTCCGCCACTCCAAGCGTAGTGTGCGGACCTTCTTATCCTTGGTATCAGGCTCCACTTCATATCCACAGAAGCGAAGACTGGCGTCGCTGTCTTCGCATTTACCTTTATTTTCCTCCCTTGCCTTGAGTTTGCCTTCTTTCTTGTCATCCTTCTTGTCATCCTTTTTGTCGTCGTCCTTCTTATCATCCTTCTTATCGCCGTCCTTTTCGTCCTTGTCGCCGTCCTCGTGTGGGCTGTTGTCCACCTCATTACCCTCGGATCCGGACCTCTCCTTGTCACACACAAACTCGATAATAGCCCGTTGATCCATGCCTTCCTTCTTGTCATCAAATGGGAATCGGCCGCCGTGTAGAGTCGCTCGGACACCCTCTCGCGCATCAGAGTTGCTCTTGGAATGGCCTAGGTTCTCAAACTTGGCGTCGATTGTTTTGCCGTTCTGCATTGGGTAGGTACCTGCGATATCGATGGGCGTGATGCTTGTACTGTTCTCCTTGCTAAGATCAACCATTTCTCTAATGGCGCATACCCTTGCGCCGTGGTGGCACTCGGTATCGAGTGAGCCGCCCTTGTGCCATTTGAGGACATTGCAGATGTCAAGAGTGAAGTTGTACTTGAACTTGAGCTCCTTTTCCAGGTCGGACTCTTCCCAGTGTACCGTATGGGGGCCACCTAGCTCTTTGAAGTTGAAGTGTGCGCCATCAGCGAGGATGTCATTGCACTCGAAGGCCCATGCTGTTTGGGGGAGGAGCGAGGTGGCAGCGAGGAGGGAGAGTAGTGAGGCGCGGGACCGTGAGGGTGCCATGACGGCTGTGATGATGTGATGCAGGCGTGATACCGGATGGAGAGACAGGCGACGGCGCGATCTTTCGATGCCCAATACGACGGTAGTACGGGGTTACGAGGTCAGGGAGGCAGGCAGCGAGCTGTCAACCTGTCTGCAGAGGCCTTATCGATAGGTCGATCAGCGGATAAGCCGGGTCAGAGGCTTAAAAAAAGCGTGGTTCGAGAAGGCTAGTAGCGATACAGGGGGATTTGCGCGAGACGGTAGGGTCGCGTTGTCGCGTGGGCCATGTGAGGAAAGTTGGCGCGGATGACGATGTTCAACGGCCGTTGCTTAGTCAGACGATCGGAGTTCTCGTCTCCTCTGCGCCGATCGACTGCAACATCAACATCAGACCGTCACCTTCTCAGCCACAGGTTAGCGACACCGACAACAACAAGGACAGCAATGGCGTCTGGTCAAAGCACATATGCGCCGAATGTTTTGGGCGGGGAACGTGCAGTAACGTTGCATCCTTATCGGATCGCCTCATGGCAGATGATAGCTTGCACGTGACGGGCAAGCAATTGGCACGAGACTTTGACCTTCACCATCAGGGATAGTGTCCTCTCGGCACGGTATTGGCAGATCAAACCCAAGTATCACTGTCCAGCCTATAAAGGCAATAGCCACATCGATTTTCAAGTATTGGTGGCTGCTAGCGCCCCTGTCTGGAGCCTGCGCGGAGTATTTCCCTTGGAATACGAGCGCATGGTGCTAAAAATAGCCCATCATGTCGAGAAAAGGCTAGGGTACAGATGGTACATTTTTCATGACTTGCAAGACTACCCAGTATACACCCGGCTCGACTGGCTCAACCGCGAAGCAAGCACCTACATTCTGAAACACGTAGCAACGTAGTAATGGATATGTGCGGAAATTTTCTTAATATTGACATACGAGAAAAGAGTGACTAGTCTTCCTATACGACCGTTGCATCAGGCTCTATCCATGTTAGATGTAGCTTGTACACTAAAAACACCAGGCTAGTGGCCTGATTGAGCAGGGCACACGGCATGAAAACAAGATATTGAACAAGGACTGGAAAAATGACCAAACGCCAGCAATGCAAAGTCTAAACCCAAATAAGAAATTGATGATATCCCGCGCATCATGCTAAGCCAAAGGATCGTGGTGACGTGGAAGTAAGAAACTCAAAGAAAAAGTGGACAAAAAACACCGGGAATGCAGGAAATACAGGCCAGGACGGAAATGGTGCTATCGAGAGATATTGCTGGCTGGAAAGATGCAAGAAAGGACGCAAGAACAGGGGGAGGGAAGTATATCCCGAGTTGTGGTGAATACAAAGTGCCGAATGCATACAAAGAACGAAATTCCAAGAAATTCCAAGAAATTGAACGGACAAATGCTATTGATGGAGTGGAAGGAGGAATTGCGCCGTGAACCGCTCATGTCTGCCGAATCATGAGAAATGGGAAAAAAGAAAAGAAAATCCCAAATGCAACCTGAGCAATGCGACGAGGAAAGAAAACTCGTGTGAAGCGCTTCATTTTCCTTGGCCTCCTTGCTGCTGACCTCCCCGGGGTTGGGCAGGCATTGGGTACGGGAAAGGAGCATAGGGGAGTTGATAGCCCTGGCCAGATCCAGAGTTGCTGCCAGCAGTGGAGGTACCAGAAGGAGAAGAGGCGGAAGAAGACATTGTGATTGTATTGTTGTTGCTAGTTGTTTCGATGGGCTGAGAATGAGATCTTTGCAGACGGTCAGACGGTCTGGAAGAGCTTTGTTGGCCGAGAGATTGCGAAGAAGTTAGAGGCCCTGTTGATTGGTGACGAACAAGTAGGGAGCGGCTTAGTCGAGGAGTAGACTCGGGTGAAGGTGTGTGTGGATTGGTGATAACAATCACTGGCGTGGAGACAGTTGGTTCAGCGGTAGATTGAGGGGTTTCCGTAAAGTCTTGAGGAGTAGAAGAGCCTTGGAAAGGGCTGGTTTCAGATGGATCTTTGATATCGGTAGGCTTTCTGGAGTTTGATGCGCTTGGAGTCTCGGAGGGGCTATCACTCATATAATGGAAAGTTGTAGATGGTTGATGACTGCCCTACTCGAGAAGGTGGTTCTGCTGTTTTTTTGGTGTTGTTTGGAAGATGGTAAGAGTAAGAGTGTGGTGATGGCTGAATGTGATTGTTGTGTTGGGTGATGATATCTTGAGTTGACAGTGGTCTAGTCCTTATATCCTCAACGACGACGACACGAGCCCCCAATCTCGATCGCATTGAAGTCCGGTTTCAAGATCACTAAGAATCGGTAACAGAGAGAGTGAAGCCTGAATAGAGAAGATGTCCTAAGCCGGCCGAATATCACATCACTCAAGCAAGTTGTCCACTGCACGTCTTGTGAGGTCCAAGCGTCCGTTTGTCCGAATAGTAACGTTCAATACTATTGGACTATGTAACAGCCAATTTTGGTCTTGGGTCGTGAGCCGGGACCCGTAGTACTGGAAGAGGTAACACTGGTAGCGGAGCCGGTGGATGGGGTAGGAGCGTGTGCGGATGCCTTTTTTAGAAGTGTGGCGTCGGGACCACTCTCTTCTCCAAGTATTCGGAATGCACGGTCGGCAGAGTGCAGCGGGATGCTGTAGGGCTGCTGGTGTGTCAGATGCTTATTTCGAGCCGCACGCACGAGACTTGGTGTATGCCGTCAGAGCTGCAGGCCAAGTGACAGAGTATACCGGTTCAAGTCTGGCTGTGGGTGGATGGTGATGGTGATGGCTATGGGATATAGGATATGGATAATGGGCAACCGCTTCGACGGCTGAAGTGTTTGATCATCGCTTCACGGCCCAACACGAAACCAATACATATACATGGCGAGGTTCCATTCTGGCGTCTTCTCGCATTCGGCGGTTCTTGACGGAAGTCTGCTTTGTCGTCCTTGTGATAAGCATGCCAAATAGCCAGAGGCAGCGGGTCGCTGGTTCAAGACTAGCAGGTGCGCAGAGAAAAGGCGACTAAAAGGTTATTGTGCGACTCTGTCATGGCAGGTGTGGCGCGCGTGCCGTGTAGTGAACGCTACCTCTTGTCGGTATGGCCGATCCAGGTATCTGGATAAGCCAGAGTATTTTTTGGGCGCAATTGACAGTCGATTGGTCCGCCGAGGGCGGTTCCATTATGATTTCGTACCGGCCGGAAGCTCGAGTCAAACGCACGGGCGAATAAGACAGTTAGGTGGTTAAAGGGTCGCTAATATTAGCTGTCTTAACACGAGGTGTAGGTAGTTGCCGGGCCAGGGGGGGTTACTCAGCTCGCGTCAAAATTCCGCCGTCCAGCCAGCTGCACGCCGTCATGCGGGACTTTTCCTCCCGATCTGTCTGCCATGAAGTCATCTCTGCCGCCTGCAAGCACATGTGCACAACTTGTGAGATGCACCAGACACCTGGTGATGATGCTGCAGTCGGGTGTTTTGTCAGCAGTCGTGTTGCACTCGCTTGCGGATTAGTAGGGTACTACGCAGTACGTGGTAGTGAGGAGCCCAGAGACCAGGGATAACCGACCGCCAACCACCTTTTCTTCTAGAAGTTTGCCCGAACCGGAGCCTGGCGGCGCAATCTGATGTCAAGGGAGTCATACCTCATCGCCTTTGCAGTCCGCACATGGGGTTGCAATAAGCCTCCAAGTCTGCCTGTGACTATGCATCTGGCGGTCAAGAGTCTCGGTCTTCAAGAGGCATACCCATACCCATACCCATACCACAAGCTACGTATGCTTGGGAGTTTACTAGGCGCGGCGGGCCTTAGCTACGCAGTGGAAACAGCGCATGGCACGATGCCCATTGTGAGAAACCCATGATTTCTCCATGGTAATGGTTTGATTCAGATGATGAACGACTCGGCCCAAAGCATCTAGGCTCGGCTCGGTGGGTACCTTGCCGAGACGCACATGGGTCCAACGGGTCCGGGCATCCACAACAGCCCTTAATTAGCCTTGCATGGCCATAAAAAGGGGTAATTAATGCACTTTGCCGGCCAAAAACATGCTGACACAACCTTGTCAAGCAATCAGGTGCAGCGCGTCATTCCCATTCCTAACACGCTTTGGCTTACTAAAGACGTCCAACCGATTATCTCATCACTTCGTGCCTTAGCAAAAGCCACAACAGGAGCGCGATAGTGAGTCTTTGCAAATACATTGCAAAGATATTGCAAATACTTACATTAGCATTATCGGAAAGGCGCTTGTCGCATACTCGAGACATTGGGAGGTCGGGGCGCCAGCAGTACATACATACATAAAGATAATGAAGGAGATGTAGACTAGCGATCCTCTACTACTACTACTATTACTACCATCACTTGTCTCTGAGTAGCTCAGACGCTCGAATAGATATATACAACAATCTTATCTGATTGCATACACATCATCTACAAACATGGCCGCTACCCATCGTGCTGCCCTCCTTAGCAGCCCCGGCAAGCCTCTAGAAATAACAGATGCAGACACCCTACACGCTGGTCTAGGCGAAGTCCTAATCCGAAACCATGCCGTTGCCCTTCAGCCTCTCGATGCCAAGATACTGATTGCAGGATACGGCCCCGCCGCTCACCTCGCATACCCCGCGGTTCTTGGTACTAGCGGCGCGGGCATCATTGAAGCGGTAGGCGAGCAAGTCCAAGGGCTGGCCGTAGGTGATAGGGTAGTCTTTGACACCAAAGCGTATGTTGATACCAACAACAACCAAAGGACGGGTGCCTGGCAGCAGCTGGTCGCATGCGATGCCAAAACTGTAGCAAAGGTATGTGTGCTGTTCAAGGCTAAAGTTCGCAACATCGGGATACTTGGCTGATATGTAAGCAGATTGGCGACGTTGCTTTCGAGCAAGCTGTATTGGTTGATTTCCCATTGCAAACAGCGGCTGCTGCCTTGCACGTCTTCCTTGGCATGGGAAAGCCCGGTAGTGGAGCAAAAGACGGAAAGGTACTGATTTGGGGTGCTGGAGGCGCGGTTGGTTCGTATGCAGTCCAATTTGCCAAACAAGTAGGTCACCTACTACCCCACGCCTTAGACGTCAGACTGACTAGTACAAGGCCGGGTATACAGTAGTCGTCACAGCGTCGCCACGGGATGTTGAGCGCCAGATGAAACTAGGGGCCAGCGAGGTGGTCAACTACAAAGACACTGATGCAGTCGCCAAGCTACGCAGTCTAGGGCAGTACAAGTACCTCTTCACTGCAAGCGGTGATGCAGCCTCCCAAAGCGCACTGGCATCGCTTTTGGAGTCTACAGGAGGAAGTTTCGCCAGTGTTCTACCCAGCGCCGTTGAGTTGCCTTCGAAAGTGAGCCTCATATACGCGGCCTTCTCGCAAGCTGCGCAAAAGGAGGAATACTCGGAATGGCGCGACTGGTGGTACCAACAGTACCTTCCCAAAGTGCTTTCAGGAGGTCTGGTGGAGCCTGTGAGATTTACCAAGGTTCAAGGTGGACTGTCAGCGCTGCAGCAGGCGAGCCAGGATGTGTTTGACAGTAAGGCCAAAGGGAAGCTCGTCATCGACCCCCAAGAGTAGCAAATGGTGAAATAACTTTACCCTCATCATCACGTGTGCCTAGACGTCAGTGGCATACTCTACTTGTGCAGGCCCTACATGAAGCCGGTGTGCAAGGCGTCAGCATGGTCCAAGCGGGTAGCATGACGACCATGATGACGACGGGGATTAAAAAGCAATGTGCCTTTTGTGCAACCTCTCGTCCGTTGGCAGTCCGGTGAGAACACTCTCATCGGAGATGGTGGTATTTGTAGCGGTGAAAGAAGAGTGTTGACAGTACAATCGTGTGGCAGGTACTCTATGTTCCTGCACACGTGTGTACTTGCATGCGTAAAAGGTGCATAGCTACATAGCTAGCATCGTCATCGCGTTGCGCGTAAACGCCAAATCGCGTGCGTACTGCCTTTACGCCAATGACATCACCCATGCCATTCCCCTTTGATCACAAAGACTGACGTTTACTAAAAGTTTGCCATACACCCTTGCCTTGAGGTTGCTTTGAGGTAGCTTTGAGATAGCTTGGAAATAGCTTTGTCTATTCCCGCCACCCCCAGTATATCCATCTAGAGTTTCATGCAAGATCTGAAATCTGAGATCTAAGATCGTGCGCCGCAAAGCGGGTCCCGCTAGGGGAGACGGCTGGGCGACGGGGTCAGGGACAAGATGGGATTCCGTCTTGCCCATGCATCAGTGGATGGGTACCTGAAACTTCTCCATATGCGCCATGTGCGTGCTAGTCGCTCAGTCGCACGACATTGGCTGCAGTACGCCTATGGGGCTTGTGTCCCTGGGTTGTCGGAACGATCATCTGGGGGTCATGATGTCTTCATAAAATGCAAGGGGCTAGTCCCATCGCATCGTGTACCTGACTCTAGACTCCACGGACGGTGCGGTGAACATGTACATCTGAGATCTCATTGTTTGATGTGCAGCAGTCCGATCGTTGACGTAGGAGTATCCAGGCCATGTTGCAGATCGTGCGATGGTGACGATGGCGACGTTGCGAGAATGAAGCCACGGTGAATATCAGTCTTTTGGACAGGTATAAGAAGACCCGAATTCGTCGTCTTTCCTTTCACCATCAACTCATCAACTCATCCATCTTCACAGAAAGTATCCAACCAACACTACCTTTCAAACACCACCAACAACCATCAATATGTCTGCCAACCCCGGAAACGTCATTGGAGGCCACAAGGCCAACATCAACAACCCCAGTTGGTTTCCCTTCACTTCTCTTTCACGCTCTTGCTGACTTGTGCTAGACACTTCTGAGGAAGCCAAGCAGCACTCCAAGGAGGTCCTCCAGGATCTCGAGAATGGCGGTGAAATCACCTCCAAGTCCACCAGCGACCAGGACAAGAACCCCAACAACGTCGCTGGTGGCCTCAAGGCTACTTTGAAAAACCCCAACGTCTCAGACGAAGCTAAGCAGAGCGCCGAGGAGAGGCTCGGACAGTTGTAAGCCGTTCGTGGCTATGCAATATAAGGGCTTGATGCCTGTGGGTGGATCGATGAGGAGGGAAGGCATTGAGCCAAGCCGGTAAATATGAGTGTTTTAGCACCATCAATGACAATAATGCTCTACACATCGCGTCTTCAACCTTGACTATGCCTGTGATTCGGCCTTGAGCGCTGTTAGCGGCAGCCACTGGCGACATTATGATTCGCACTTACCCACAGGCCATCCTGTCAACTGTTTTACAGCATTCCTGCGTTTACAGTCGTCGATGCCTTAGTTCTTCTGCTTCAGAAGCCCCATGATGACTTCCACCACCCTTCTAAACCCTTCCATTTCTTCTTCCACTGTCCCGCCCATGCCTGCACTCGCAAAGCTCGATGAATTCCCCACGTATACGGGCTTTCCTGTCTTACGCGCAAGGACTTTGGATAATCGTGTTGTGAAATCTAGCGTCGCACCGTGGGTGAAGAGGGGCGTGCTCAGCGTCTCGGCAGGTGTGACTTTCTGTGTGTGATGATTTAGCATTTGCGTGTAGCAAGCATATTAGGACGTGTAAGGAGAGGAATTGAAGACGTACATTTGGCATGGCGTATACAAGGGAGCCCATGGCAGCAGAAGACGCCGATTCGGCTGTCGAAGTGGTGAGGAAGACGACGAGATTGGGGCCATTGTTTGTGAATTGCAGGTGGATATTTGTGGCAGGTGCTTTGGGTAGAGGAAAAGACACTTGTATGGGCGCATGCGACGCGCCAGTTTGGGAGGTTGAGGTAGCCATGGCGCGTCGTAGAAAGTGAGGTTGCAGAGACGTGCTGGGGCTTTGTATGTGGTGGGTGGGAAAGTGGCAGGTGGGGTAGTACCACTGTTAACTAGTACGTACTTGGTGGCGTCACATACCCTCCAGCAAGAGATTCCCCCGACCGAACCGGCGACTTCTCAGATATCCTCCGCGCGACGAATTTCCTCCGTTGGTAATGAGATCATAGAAAATACCGATATCCCGGATCTCTCCGTCTCAATTGTCAAAACGTGCAATTTGCAAGTGTGGAGATTCGAGTGCACGTGGGGTTACATATCATTAACATAGAGACAAAACCTCTGCACCAAATATACTCACCTATATAGCATTTTGGACGGTAGATAGACTACAACAAAGACGATGGAAGAAGAGGGTTTGCACGACACCTACGATCCCACATCTGATCCCGAAGAACAGAAACTCATCATCTCAGTCCTGGACTCATTCCGGTACATATCATTCGCATCCCAGCGTGTCAATCTTTGACTTAACTTGCACAGTTCCACTAACACATGCAATCCAGCTCGTACCGCCGCCACGCGCACTACAATGCTACTCACACACGGCGCCAAGCCTTTTACTCCCTCCCCTCCGCCCACTGGACCCTACTCTCGCAGCCCCCCTTCTCTCTCCTTGCTACCCTCTCCGCTGTAGATGATCTAATCGACCAGAACGCCAACCTAGCTGAAGCTATCTTTGCTGCGGGGTTCAAGTCTTTCCTGGCACCCACTTTAGACAGCGAATGGGTTGCTTCCATTGTGCCCGAAAAGTATGCGCGCGATGAGTTCAAAGTGTTCGATATCGTGCTAGACGCGCTTATAGCAGATGGCCGGGGAAGCAAAGCGGGCCAAAATGACCTGGAGAAGGCACGGAGTTGCGTAAATCAATTCTACCGCGAATGGAGTGAGCAAGGGCTAGAGGAAAGGAAAGCGTGCTTTGACCCCGTTCTGTCAGCTCTGCAGGAGGAATTTACTGCACGCGTCAAAAACGTGGAGCCAGCGTCTGAACATGATCGCGGCGACTTCAGAGTCCTAGTCCCAGGCGTTGGACTCGGACGTCTCGTCTTCGACATTTGCCGCGCAGGATTCAGCGTCGAAGGCAACGAAATCTCATACCACATGCTCATGGCCAGCGCGCTTGTGCTCAACGAAACAAAGTATGCTCATCAGTTTTCCATTGCGCCCTGGGCACTTAGCAGCTCCAACCACGTCTCGCGGGCGGATCAGCTGCGCACGGTTGAGATTCCCGATGTGCATCCGGCAACAGTACTTGGGGAAGAGCCGGCGTCGCGAGTACCGGCTTCGGACCGCATGAGCATGTCCATGGGCGACTTTTGCGTCGTGTATGGTCGATCGGACTATTCGGGTATATTTGATGCAGTTACGACTGTCTTTTTTATCGATACTGCCCCGAATCTTATCCGGTATATTGAGGCTGTGGCTAACTGCCTGAAGCCAGGCGGTATATGGGTGAATCTCGGTCCTTTGCTGTGGCATCCGCCACCACCTCGCAGAGATCACGGCGAAGAGGATGAAGGAGAAGCGAGTAGGATAGAGGGCGATGCGGGAATAGGTGACCCGGGGTCGTTTGAACTCACGAATGATGAAGTGATTGCGCTGGTGCAGCACTTTGGCTTTAGTATAGAGAAACAGGAGACGGATACGATTCAAACAGGGTATATTACAAACACGCAGAGTATGCTGCAGAGTACCTATCGTCCTTCATTCTGGATAGCACGCAAAAAAAGATGAGGAATAGAAAAAGGCAAATCGTCGCTGTGTTGTTACGAGAAATAAACAAGAAGAAGATACGAAGTAAGAAGGACGTTGTACTACAAGAAATCCTCCTCCTCCGCAACAGCCCAACAAGCGGCACACTCCTTGTACAACTTTGCACAAAATTCTCTGACCGTCATGTCGTGCCCGAAGTCAGTTGCAACTGCATGTCCCCTTGCACAATACCACGTCCAGCCCTCGGCCTGCCTCTCGAGATAATTCTCGCCAGGCGACCACGTATCCAGCGAAAAGGTAATGCGACTCAGCTGGGGACCCCGGGGCACCGTATCCGACAAGTCTGTGCCGAGCAGCTTGAGCGACTGCGAGGCATGGTACCAGATCCACAGCGGGTTCCAGAGGGGGTCTCCGAGGGCTTTTGCGTCGAGCGTGAAGGACTGGATGGATGACATGTGTTTGAGCTGTTGGCGCATGCGGCGGCCGAGCGACCAGGACGACGACGTCATGGAGCGCGGGTCTGTGACGCCGAGCATGGCGGATGTGGTGATGAGGCTGAGGGAGCAGTGGCGGATCTTGGAGAGGGTGGCGGGCGAGATGTTCCAGACGTTTGTGGGTTCTTGCGTTGAGATGGCAGTGGTGGGGGGAGGAGGGGATGGAGACGAGGGCAGAGGGGTGACAGGGAGAGACTTGTAGGTTTCTGGGGAGACGGAAAAGTGGAAGGTGCAGCGCTTACATAGCATGTCCATGTATTCTGCGTGGACTTGCTTGTTCGCGAGGAAGATGCATTTGTTGTTGCGTAGGCGGGGGCGTGGTGCTGTTGATGAGATGCAGCGGCTCAGGTTCATCCACGATACTACGGAAGGTGCGTGGAAGGATGGACGTGGTGGCGCGGGGTATACGGGGTCATCGAGAAAGTATTCGTAGACCATGTCCCGTAACTCTCGGGGTAACTCTAGAAAGGGAAACGGCTTTTGTTCTCGTTGTTGCGTCTGGCGGCGGCGGATGGTGATTACGAAGACGACCAGGGGTAAGAGTATGGCCGTCAGTGTGACGAACCAGGTTTCCATTGTAGGCCTTGCAGCAGACACTGTAGATGCTGCCACTGTCCATGCAGACCAGGGTGAAGCCAAAGTTGCTAATGTCATCATGTTGGATACCAGGCTGACATCTGATAGTAAGCAAGTGGCCAAAGGGATCGAAAGTGGGTAAATGAAGCGTCACAGAGCAGCAGGCAATGTTTTGTGGGCCGAGAGGGCGAGAAACAACAACTTAGGAATGTGCAAAGGGAGAGGAGATGGAATGAGCGGCGGCAGGTGTGAGCTGAGGTTATGATGTTTGTGTCAATCTGTTGGTGCCTGGTGCCTGGTGCCTGGCGCATACGTGCCCAAAGGCCATGTGAAACGGGCAGGGAGCGCCGCAGATGGGGTCGGTACCAGCTACGTCCCAACTCGACAGCACAGCCACACTGCTATTTCCGCGCGCGAACTATTGCTTTTAATGTGCATACTACATGGCGAACCAGCAGAGTCATGGCACGACCGGTTCAGCCACATGTCCCCAATTAGCCTTGAATACGACAGGGGTAGGCGTGTATGCAAGCCGAAGGAGCCAGCGTGAGAAAGAGCACCTAGAGACGCAGTCATGCAAGAAATATAACATGTACACAGGCGGATGCATGGTCAATTGGTGGTTTCGAGCACAGTGCATGACGACTTTAGTGGTTTTGAAAGATCTCATCACTAGTAAGTGGAGTATCGGTGATTTTTTTTTGATTCGCAATGTTCAATGGTAGGGATGCAACGGGCAAAGCATGCCCGTTGTGGCCATGTAACCGTGTAGCTTGTCATCGATGCACAGCTTGGAAGCCGCATCGTGTCCTTGCATTTCGTCGCGCATGTCCCTCATGGGTATCGTGTTGGGTTTCCAGCCCTATTTTCAAAGCCCCTGGTCGACGCCGTTGGCTTGATCGACGCCACTGACTGCTCTCTGTTTGCTACTCACAGCGCACACGTGACACTGCTACCCTCGCCGCTGGCAATGGTTGGCGATCACTCTTCTTCCTGCAAGAAAGGGTTGGCGATTTCTTCGCTTCCGTCTACGGGGGAGATGACGACGAGCAGGGTGCCGCGTGCGACGATGAGGCCGAGCTTGCGGTATCGGATGTTGCCATCCTCGTCTGTGGTGGTTAGGATATGCCAGGGTGTGTATATTAAGCTCTCACATACCTGTAAGAGCCTCTTTGACCTCGTCGAGGACAAGGTTCATAAGCTGGTCGTAGCCTTTTAATGTGCCAATGACTGCGGGGAAGTTAGCCCCCACTGCTCGTTGCAAAAGGACCAAATTGGCCTCGTTACCTTCTCGCCCGCCGCTGAATTTGACGGTAATTTGCTTGTCCATGTACTTGCTCAAGTCGAGAATGTTTTCCTTCTTGGGGCGCTCTGTCTGGCCGCCAGCGTGTGCTCCTCCACCGCCGCCGCCTCCACCTCCTCCACGACCGCCGCCCCTTGCACCGCGGTCGCCTCCTCGGCCACCGCCTCGGCCGCGAAATGCGCCTCGCTCAGACATTGTATTGGGGTTGGGAGAGAGTGACGAGTCTGGGCGATATGGAAGGGCTTGTGGTGACGTGCAGGCGGGAGCTGGCAGCAAAAGAAGGTGGTCTGTGCAGAGGGGCGGCTGGCGGCTGGTGCTGGGAGGGGGGATGTGGCAGTGTATGCGTACGTGTGTGTGGCAGCGTGTGGCGGCTGTGGCTGTCCCGCCATATCACGTGATCAGCACTCGACAGGGCTGGGGCAGGCGGAGGTAATCTCCGCCCCTCGCTTTTAGACATCTCCGCTGGTGCCATGTCGCAGTCGCAGGCGACGCGTGGGCCTTGCGGTATTTTCGTCGCGTCTCGGGACAGGCCAATGCCGCCGGACCAGGCCTTCTGGCTGTTTGCACGCCCTCTCATAGGGCCACACAGTATGGCCACGCACACTTTTGCCGGCGCTCGTGTCTTCAGCACCGTTAATGGCTCAGTTTCAGGCCGTCTCATGGCCGTTGGAGCTGTGCGAGGCCGCCGGACAGTCGGCACCATCTGAATCGCCAACGATGCGCCTCTTATCACAGGGCCGCGCCGGGGCCAGGCCATGCCACAGTGCCCTGCTCGCCTCCTCTGATTGGCGAGGAACTCCGCTCTGTTAAAAAGCTCGCCCTTATTTCCGGCGCGCCGCCCACCGCCCACGGCCACCGCCCACCCCTCTCTCTCTCTCTGCTTCTTCCCGTGCAGCCACTCGGGCGCCTTCAGCCACCGACGAGCCGTTCATCTCCCTCGCCCACCCTCTCCACTGCTGTTTCCTCCTCCTCCTCTTCCACCCTCCACCCTCCGGCACTCCTCTCCCCCTCGCACAGTGCCCCTCTGCGTGACATGTCTCTGCTTCGGTAGCCTGCGGCCTCCGCTCTCTCGTGCAACCCGCCTAGCCCTCTTGCGCCGTGCCCAGCTGAGTTGGCTGCTCGCTAGCGCCCGCCGCTCCGCCGCCTTTGAAAGCTGCCCTTTGCTCATTCCGCCCTCCAGAGCAGCAAACCTCGTCAGCATCCCTAGCCCATCTTCCCTCCCCCCAAAGGCTTAGCCATGGCCAACAACGACGACCGGCCCATGTCTGCCCACCCGCCCCAGCACCATGCCTCGCACATGCCCAGCGACCTCAAGCGCAAACGCAGTCCCTCGCACGAGATGCACCTGGCGCCTGCGCCACTGCCCAAAACCGCCAAGCACAACCATTTGCAGATCAACTACCTCGCCAGGCACAATGAGAACGACTTGCCGCTTATTACCAACGATGACACGCTGCCAAACATCCTCTCGCTGCTCAGCGACTACCAGGGCGTCCTCGACCGCCACGAGAGCATGGCCTGCAACCTAGGCGCTCGCCCTCTGGGTCCCATTCTCATCAAGCGCTTCGAGCGCCTGTTCGACGGTCCCCCCAGAGTCCTCAAGAGCCATGGCAAGGACGGCACCACCGTCTCCTGGCTCGACGTGGTCGAGTTTGCGCGCAACAAGCCCGAGCAGTTTCAGCTCGACCAGATGAGCGAGGGCGTGAGGGTCTGCCAGTTCTACACCAAGCAATGTCGGGTCCAGATCTCCGAGGAAGACTTCGTCTTGATCTCATCTGGCATTCCCCAGAAGATGATCCCCCCACAGCCCATCATCGAAGACGAGGAGAAGGAGCTGGGTACCATGGAGATTCTGGAAAAGAACCTCAGCCAAATATGCTCTTTGGCCGATCAAGGTGAGTCGACTCCTTTTCCTTTATCAGTCTAGGCATCCTGGCCCTCGAGTAAATACGCAATTTGTAGTCATTCTAGACCGTTCTAACCAATGCTCTCAGTTGCTGCTCGCACGAGACAGCTCAATCACCGCCTCAAGGGCCGCAAACAGGCAATCCTCGACCGCAGAGCCACTGCGACTCCAACGCCTCAAATTCCCCGCCCCACGAGTCCTTCAAACGTCGCCCTTATGAACGGTAGCAATCCAAGCGTCCCAGGCCCAGGTCACAATCAACCCTCGCACCCGTCACCCAGCAGCAGCGGCTTTGTAGCCGTCAATGCGCGTCAGCACCACGAATCCAACGGCCATGGGCACAGCCATAATCGTGGTCATGGTTCTTCATCATCTACCCGCCATGAACTGCTATCCAAATTCCATACTGTGAACGACCGGCGTTTGTCATCGCAGCCTCCCAGCGCCAATGTTGAAGTGCGGAGACCATCGATTGGGAGCCATTCAGGATCTCATCCCTCTCCACCCTCGTCAATCCCATCCAGGGCCCTGCAAAAGCCGGCTGAAGCTCCCTCTGCCGCACAACAGCCAATTGCAAGGCCTTCACATCCTCTCAATGAATCTGAGCTGCACAATATGATGAACTCACCCGTCCCAATACCAAACACGCCTTCTAGCCTCCTCCCAGCTTCCAGTCAACGCGCCAGCCAACAACCGGAAAAGGATGACGGCGGCCCCTTCAAAGTTGAAATGGTGCACAGAATGGAGAGTCTCGCCAAGGGCGAGCGTATTGTCCCGCCCTGCGATCGCTGTCGAAGATTACATATGGACTGCTTGAAAAACCTGACAGCGTGCATGGGCTGTACAAAGAAGCACGCAAAATGCTCGTGGAGAGAAGTTCGCGAGGGCGAATTGCGTGGCGGCTATACCTATCCTACTGGAACCACTAGCAATGGTCAGAGTGAAACAAGTGATCATGAGGCAGGCGACCGTGCCAGTACAGCAAGCCCGTCAGTTATGTTGAGTCCGTCGCACCATGGGCTTACGCCATCACACGTCTCACACAGCAATGGCCAACACACTCCACAACATCAACCATCTCACCACCAGCACACTGAACAGGCTACGCAGCCCCCGCAGCCACACGACGCACCGCATGACGCGCAGCCCTCTGCCTCTCGCAACACTCCGCCTACGCGCGAGCATGAGAGAAACGTTGAAGCCCAACTCAAGGAGGCTGCGCAATCAAGCCTTGCGCATGCAAACGCAAGGCTCCCCGCATCAGACGGCAAGACTACAGATTACGCCAACCAAGCCATGGTTGCTTAGGCCCATATTGACCCACCAGTTTTCACGCCCCGAACCAGATAACGTTGCTTTTGCTTTTCCAGCTATGAGCTCAAGGGTCCTAGAGATGGGATCGGGAAACACCAGGTATCAATTGTTTCCGGAAGCGGTTTCTGGCTTTAATTTCTTGTACATTTGTTTATGATACCAACTTAACTTTTATTTTTTCCAACCAGCCTTACTCCTGTCAGGGAGATTTTCCGAGGCCATTGTTTTGTATATGCGCATGTCTTCCCAGTCTAGAAGATGTGTTGGGAAAGTATATCTCCCTGTACAAGAAAAAAACAATTTGAAAATGTTTATTCTTATTTCGATTGACAATGCACAATCTTGCTACCATCTTTATCGGCTGCCTGGACTCTCTTTCTCTCTCTCACACACACATATCACTTGTTCCCTTGCTCGGCCATCATCTCCATAGCCGGTATCGTCGCAAACCGACTCATGACCTCGAGATTCTTCTCCTTGCTCATGCGCTCATCCGTCTTGCTTATCTCCGCCAGTATCTTGAAGTAATCAATGTAAAAGGCCGGCGTGTACGTGTTGAAGAATTTGGCAGGCTCGTTGGTTGGATTCGAAAATGTATGAGGTGCGCGGATTGGGGCTGTTACATAGTCGCCTACATGGGCATCGATTATCTCGCCGTCTGGGCCGTGGAACTAGTGGGTTTTGTGAATATGAATATGTGGTTGTTTCGGGGATATGGAGGCGTGGGGGTTGTTAAGAATGAGGCAAGTAGTGGTGGTAATGGTAGGACTGAGGATAAGAATACGCATAAGAATACGACAGAAATGAGAATAACAATGCAGACAATGATGGCAAGGATAATAGGTCAGAGTGAAGACAATAATCAGCACGCAAAACATACCCTAACAACCCCCTGAGTCACCAAAAACGTCTCATCATGCATCTCATGCCAATGCGCAGGCGGTCCCGGAGTATTTGGCGGCAGAGTAAACTCGGCGCTGCCAATGCGATTGTCGGTTCGTGAGCCGTCTTCCATGATGCGGCACGTGATGTGCCCTAGTTTGAGAATCTCGCCAGATGACGCCGGAACGAAGTTTATGGGGCGGCGCGGCATCTTCATGCTGGCTAGCGCTTGGCGGGCTTCGTCGTCCATGGTTTGTGTGCGTGGTGAGAGTTTGTACTGATGCGCCTAGAGTGGTGAAGTCGAAATAGAGGGGGGCAATGGAGTCGAGAAATGAATGGAATATATGCCATTATAGTAGCAGTAAAATCCTTCGGGTATGTGTGTGTGTGCCACGGTGGTGAGCGTTGTCGCTTGATTCGGTCTACTGGACTTTGCTACTGCGGAGAGCCGGAGGAGATGCAAAGGTGTTTGGGGGGGTCATAATTCTTGGGGAACCGCCGGTATTCGCAAAATCGAGAATGCAAGTGAAGCGGAGAAATGCTATACAGGAAGGGCTAATCCCTGAGGTATTGCAGAGATGGAACCTGTTCATTTAGAAGCTGATCTTCCATCACGGACATGGTGTGAGAGGATAGCGTTGCATTGAAAGTCCGACGTCTTGGCTCTGGCGGAACGGAATTAAGCCGACACGTCAGACAAGCGAATGGACTGGTATTTTAGTGGCATTCTATTGCTTTTGATGGTGGTTTGGTAGTGTCCAACTGTTTCAGTTTTGCGAAAGCCGGGTTACTACATATATAAGTGAGTAGACTTGGTGTGGGGGTAGTCGGGCCGGGCTTTGGTGGCGAGTGTGGCTGCCTAGTCGTGACCCTGGTAAACCGCAGGAACATGCATCTACACTACTTCACTTACGCAGATTGCTACAAATAACTCGATTTCCAAACCAACCCTCACACACCTATCTTCACTTACTAAGAACCGTCACCATGACAAAAAAGCTATGGAGCATGCTGGAAAATAACCCCCATGTCATGAACCATCTCGCAAAAGACCTTGGACTCGATACATCCGTCTTCTCCTTCCATGATGTCTACTCCCTCACTGACCTAGACATGCTGGCTTTCATTCCCAGGCCAGTCTTGGCACTTCTCGTCATCATACCGCTCACGCCAACTTGGCACGAGGCGCGTACAGCAGAAGACAAGGACAAGTCCGAATATGCAGGCAAAGGCGAAACAGAGCCTGTCATTTGGTTCAAGCAGACCATCGGCAACGCTTGTGGCAGCATAGGCTTAGTTCACTGTCTCCTCAACACTTCAGCATCAGACCATATCCAGTCTTCCTCGCCTCTTGACCAGATTCGTGCCGATGCGCTGCCAAAACCCATCTGGGAACGAGCCAAAGTACTCGAGGATTCGGATGCCTTTGAAAAGGCTCATGCTGATGCGGCAAAACTTGGCGATACTGCCTCACCTACACCCACATCAAAGGAACATAATGGACAGCATTTTGTCGCGTTTGTCAAGGCCAAAGATGGTCATTTGTGGGAGCTTGAAGGCGATCGCAAGGGTCCGCTTGACCGGGGCTTATTGGGCGATGACGAAGATGTGCTCAGCCCTGGAGCACTAGAAAAAGGGATTGGGCGGCTGATGAGGATTGAAAATGAAAAGGGTGGGGATCTGAGATTCTCCGTTATCGCCCTCGCTCCAAGCTTCACATAGCATGGTCAAGCAGCCCTGCCTTTATCCCCTTGGCTCATCCGATTATAGCGTTCCACTGAGCATCCGTCGGCAGAATTGCCATTTGTTTCTTCTTCCAGAGGAAAAATCAAATAGATTCATATGTCTGCATACTGTGGCACAGTTTCATGCCTATCGTTGTCCTTTTGCTTCCTTGACGTAGTGTGTAAATGTAAGAGGGCACTTTGAATTAGCTGAAGCGGTTGGCCTCTGCGGCGCGTATGATGGCTGCTGCAGGGGTGATTTTGTGTCATATGTACTTATGCAATCACAACAAGCCGAAGTCGACCGGGACTTCACTGGTTCCGGATCCTTCCTTCCTAAGCAGCCTTGTCCTACCGTGCTGTTCATTCCGACAAACACAATGACCCGCACCGATTCGGCCCGCCCCTCGCAAGTCTCATTGCTAACGCCGCATAAAATAAACTGCTGCATATGTGCAATATTCTATTAAAAAGCCGTATGTCTGTCGACGGAATAATGAACGCCAATTGCAAAGCAGAAGGGCAGTCGCCAAAGCTGAAGCATATGTTCCCTCTCAAGACAAGCCAGAGTGGGGCTTGTGTTTATGGATATGATCTGGTGAGCCATGCCAATCATCCTTTCTTAGTGGTCGGACCGCAGTGATCGTGCAACTACATGTATACCGGTGTAGAGGACAGGGAAGATCTTGCAAATGCATACCCCACCGAGCATAGGCGTGGGCTGTTTTCTTGAGCCTGATCTAATCAAAGATAGTACAAGTGGACAAGGAATAAATGGGTATTCATGCATCGATTGACAGGCTGCCATTGATGCCTGCTTCTCTGAGTGTGTAATTAGCTCGTGAGTATTTGGGGTGGTCATACCTCACGATAGTCACTACCAAGGATGCCTTGACAAGATTTCCTTTGCATGAAAGATCCTCTATTTGCAGTCCGGCTTGTTATTGACGGTCCAAAACCATCAGACTATACTGCTCCCGATCCCTGCACTAGAAAAACATGTAGTATTCGTCCCATATCAAGCATACACGTCCTGGCTTTGCTCTACGCCATCAGTCACTAACAATCTTATCGCACGGCTATTGCCGAGTATGACGGTCCCAAGCTCCTCAAGTGTCCCTGATTTTTTATCTAAACCTTTCTTTGCTACAATCAAACAGGCCTTCCCTGTGATTGCCACAATCTCTCTGGCTATTGTTTTCTGATCTCACTCGCTATTTTTACCCAAACACCGAAATATCTTATCGCTAATGCTTCCGCTTGGCTGAAACTCACCACACTCAGGCGTATGAAGTTCATGACAGAGGTTCACAAGGTATTCGGCAATGCTCTAAAGCGATACGGCGAAAAGCCCTTCAGGCCCTGGATTCACTCGGGCATGATCACTGTCTTCCCAACTGAGTACGCAGATATGACTCGCAATGAGCGTCTCTTAGTACTTTGCAAAGCAGTGATACATGTCAGTTCAGAACCTTTTGCTGTAATTGTTTGCTTGGTTAATCCACTGCTCAGGAGTTTGCAGCTCAAATACCTGGTTTGGAACGGTTAAATGCTCTTGATCTGCCAAGCAGAGTTATACAGGCAGTACCCAAAAAGCAGCTCACCAACTCTTTGAGTAAGGAAGTTTTTATCAACACATAGATGCTAGAAGCTAATGCATGTGTTCAAGATATGATAACACAGCCAATGTCTAATGAGTCCACTTTTACAGTCGACAAGATATTCGGCAACGACACAGGTGCGTAGTGTACTCAGACCTCGAGATTTTCAGTTGATCATTTGTAAGAATAAAAAGAGGCCATCATCACAGATTTTGTTCTCCAACTCACCGCTCGTCTATCAAGTGAGCTTTTCTTGGTGATGGGCTATGTCGCAAGCAAGCCGAGGTAAAAGCAAAGAGAAAAGGCGATCCTGTCTACAATAACATGCTGGAGTGGCTTAAGCAAGAGGGTCCACCAGACTTAAATAGTCTTGTTGCATGCCAACTATTGCTCACGGTAGTCGCTATCCACACTACCTCGGAGTTATTGAATCAGACAATGTTGCATTTAGCGAGTCATCCCCGTCATGTTGAAAACTCTCAAAAGGAGATTATTGAGGTGCTTACCACCGACGGCCTGAGCAAGGCAGCTTTCTCTTACCTAAAGCTTATGGATAGTGTTTAGAAGGAAACTCAACGACTTATCCCAATCTCATTCCGTGAGTGCCGTCTGCCAATTGCAACAAATACAGGACCACAGCAATCGCTAACCAGCTTGTTGACTAGTCTTAATGCGGAGGATTGTAACAGAAAAGATCACGCTCGCGGATGGCACGGTTATCAGCGAAGGTAGTTACACGGCTGTAAACGGTAAAATCATGGTGAACCGGCAAATCTGGCCCGAAACAGAAAAGTACGACACACACCAACTTTACCGCCTGCAATCAGATCCTGCTACAACCAACAAAGCTCACTTGGTCTCTGCCAGTCTGGATCACCTAGGATTTGGCCATGGGAATCAAGCTTTTCCTGGCCATTTCTTTGCTGCCAATGAGATCAAGATTGCTCTATGCCACCTTTTGCTAAAGTATGACTCGAGGCTTGGAAGTAATGCAAACTTGGAACCAATCCATTCGTTTGATGTGTCCATGACGATCGACCCGACCACTAAAGTATAATTCAGGCGTCACAAGGAATAGGCGGATCTAGAGTCTTTGTTGTCTGAATAAAGACTTGGTCATTCTTCAACTTGCAAAACTCGGGTTGTGTAAGCCTATACGCATGTTTCCGGTGCTTCCTTGTTCACGGTTGGGCTAGTGTGCTAAGATGACCGGACGCAGAATTACCTATCTGTTGGTGTATTTACAGGTTTAGTTTGTTTTGTACGATGTGTAGTTTTCTTGTCTTTGTGTACGGGCACTTTGTTATGGAAAGAGGTTCGTTCATGTAACGAATTTTACCAGTAAATGAATTTGCATACCCGAAAAAATACAAGAATGTTTACCTATGTGTCATCCTGTTCTACCGGTCTGTAGTTTGAGGTTTAAGATTGACATATATACTATGCTTGATTTGGGTTGAAGCTTCGACACGGCGCTCACCGGCTCTTTGCTGCGGCGCAATGTCCGAGCTAAAAAAAAAAGCAACAGAAATAGACAGGCGTTCAAAAAGTAGTAGTAAGAGTGATGGATCTGTTCGAGCTACTGGGCAGCTGGGCGTGGTACAGGTAATCCGCTAAGGCGCTATACCTTATGTTGGGTCATGTGCTTATGCTCAAAGATCCTTGGGGGTATGAATCTAGGCCTCGTACAAATCGTCCTAAAAAAAGCCTCTCAACGGCCATTCCCATGTCTCACATCAATCCGGGTCGTATTCGGAAACGGATGGGTTTTCCGCCTTCCATTAACTCACGCCACTAAACACAACAGGTATATGCTCAGAGTTTTGACCCACGGGATAATACGGTGTGACGTGAGTTATGTATGTGAAGAGAAATTCTTCCATCCACTCAGTCTGTTCAAGTTGCATTCATCCCTTTCTGTAACAATATCGGGCCGGTCCCGCGAAGCTTACCCCGCAAACCAGCATGTTGGTTACTTTGTCACTATGATTACATATACACTTGTATTGTGAGCCCTATCGTGTAGGCTTACTGGTCTGAGACCCGATCCGTTCGGTGATTAGCGCGTCATCTTTATACCAAGCTATTGGTCATGACTAAGTAAGTACACAGTAAGTCCAACGTCCATAGACTCGTCAAAAAAGGTCCGTATGTATAAGTAGGTCTTGCGACGTTTCAAGAACCCTTGTAAGCCCCACTAGTAGGTATTCGGGGAACTTGGGGTAAGGGAAGAAGTGCCGAACTTCTAATGTTCCTTCTAAAACAGCCGACATTCAGGCAACTGTTGGCGTTATGAAGGCCAGATTACCCACGCAAGCCATCCTACTACATTTGGCTGAACTCCCCGCTTTAGAAAACACATGGAGACATGTGCAGGGGTTGTGTGGCACGAAAACCGAGTGACGTGCACGTTGAGCCGATCCCTTTCCGCATTAGGCGTGTTTCGGAAACAATGCACGGTAGTAGCTTTAATCAATTCGACGCGAGGTGCTGCCCGAGGTCCTTGCGTTCGGAGGATAATTTTATGCTGCTTCTTTCATCACTCATGCTTTCTTTACTATCAGAGTTGCTTACGTTATTGTGTAAACTTATTTTAGAGTTTTTCAACCGGCGTGTACTCTAAAAAACCTTAAGGATACCAGTCAACTCTCAATACTAAACAAGGGCAACATAACAGATGCTCTGTTCTGCGCGGGTTCTGCTGGAGGAAATGTTGGCCCGTTCTGATTAACAGGGATGGCCAAGGAGAGCGGTTGAAACAGGACATAGCTCAACATCTGGGATAGTGCATGAGCTTCCTTGTTCCTCAGACATCGATCGGGCTGAGGCTCTGCTTCAGTCCAGAATTTCTTCTCAAAAACGACTAGGCAGGTCAAAAATGCTCGCAAGTAACATCCCGCCCCCAGCACAGTCGGTCAAGTCCATTGTGCTCTAGGCCCATGAGATCAAGTCTTGGAGAGTAAGATATGGTACGAGAAGAGACACTTACGAAAAGGAATACGGACATCAGCAAGCCATTCGGAACGACTCCAATACAGCAGGTTTGACACCTCAAAAGGTAAACCCGTATTAATATAGTATTCGCTGATCCGTGCGCAACCTACGTAGAGTGTTTCGAAGAGTGGTGTGCACACCACAGTGGGTACGGGAAAGAAAGAACCCTGGCCATGCCTAGCACGCATGAAGATCCCCTCGCAAACCCAGCGCACATAAAAGGACCAAGACATCCGCACAGAATTGTTGTTGTCACACTCCCATCTCACACTCACACATCGCATCAGCACCGCACATCTTCCCAACATGCACTCCACCACTGCCCTTATCAGCACCATCGCTGCCATCTGCGCAACTGCCAATGGCGCTCTCACCCGTGTCAACAACTGGGGCGCCAACCCAACGAATCTTGAGATGAACATCAACGTTCCAGCAAAATTGGCCACCAAGCCCGCCATCATCCTCGCTGTAAGTGCTTAGCAATCGTCGATAGATGAGCTCAAAACTGACAAACGTAGCTGCATTTTTGCGGAGGCTCTGGCGAGACTTATGCATCAACGACCAAGTACAACACCCTCTCCGAGCAAAAGGGCTTCATCACCATCTTCCCCTCAACCAAGAAAGACAATAACTGCTGGGAAGTCAACACCGCAAAGGGCCTCTCTCGAGATGCAGGCGGCGACAACCAAGGCCTCAACAACATGATCCAATATGTCATCAAGACTTACTCCGCCGACCCAGCCAAGGTCTTCGTTACTGGCGCCAGCTCTGGATGCATGATGACTAACGTCATGATGGCCACCTATCCCGACGTCATCTCTGCCGCAACCTGCTACTCTGGAGTGGCAGCAGGTTGTGTAGCCGGCAGCCCAGGAGCCAGCCCTAGTACCGCTGACCCACGCTGTGCAAACGGCCAGATCATCAAGACCCAGGCCGAGTGGGATGCGCAAGTCAGGGCCATGTATCCGAGCTATACCGGCCAGTATCCCCGCTTCATGACCTACCATGGAACCGCCGACAGCCTTGTCAAGTACCCCAACTTGGGCGAGCAGCTCAAGGAATGGAGCGGTCTGCTTGGCGTGTCTTTCACCAGGAACGTTACCAACACTCCTCGTAGTGGCTACACCTCCATGATCTACGGCGACGGCACTAAGCTTGTAGGCGTCAGCGCCCAGAACGTTGGACACTGGGTTACGCCTGATGAGGATGCAGACATGAAGTGGTTCGGTCTCTAAGCTGTGTCAATCGTTGACTGGCGAGGACATTCCACTAGTATCCGGTACCGCAGTGGTGAACATAAATCACTGGTAGAGGACCATATGTAAATATTGCCAAACGCTACATATTTGACTTTATTCAGCATGTATATATTCAAGGATCTTATCTTATAACCAATTGCGCTGCATGCAGGTGTTGTGACATGTGACTTTCTCTATGTGACTTGGTGAATCGCTGTGCATAGCACCGAGTTATCTTCCATGGACACAAACAATAGCTACGTCGCAAGGATCAGGCAAGATATAAAATCGCTTGTTGTAGTTCGTCTGGCCGGCCAGCCTCCGCGCTTCTATTCATTTATGCAATGGGGAGAGAGTTTGGAAGACGCGGCTCAGCCTGGCCCATCAATCCGCGAGACCCCCCCTTGCGCAATTATTCAAACATCAAAGAAACATTAGAATTACTCCCCAGTCTCAACATCATTGGCCGCGCCCATCACCATTTCCAGGTTCTTCTCGCTGCCCTCCCACTCCTCTTTAACCAGGTCGAGCACCCATTGTCCCCGAGGCTTCAGACGGAACTTGAAAGGCTTAGGCTCAACCATGAACCCAACTACCACCATAGACAACGGATCCACATCCTCACTCTCGATAGCCTCTATATCGAACGCCCAGAGTAAATGCGCAATGTTCAAAAACGCTCCATCAGTCGCGATACGCTTTCCCTGGCATATCCTTCTCCCCTGACCAAACACAGGGAGCGGGAGGTCATTCCGAATCCTCCCACCCCGCAACCAGCGCTCAGGCAAAAACCCCTCCGCATCCCCCAGTGCCCCGTCAAACACGTTCTTATCGCGACCAATGGCCCACGCATTCGCCATGATAGTAACCCCCTTTTTTGATTTCTACACCGCCGTATTTATCCGCCCAATCGGCGCGCCTGGGAATCGATCCTGGAGAAACTGGCCGCCAGCGAAACAGCTCGTGCGCGACCGCGTCAATGTACGCGAGGCTGCTGCGGTCCGAAAATCTGGGGAGACGCGTTCGGCCCACGACGTCGTCGAGCACGTGGTGTGCGCGAGTCACGAAGTCCCGGTTGTGTAGGGCTGCGACGAATAGCCAGAGCAACTGACGCGGCGATGTCTCCATGCCGCCTTGTATTGATGTTGCGAGTGTGAAGGCGAGATCGAGATCCGCTACTGGGTGGTTTGCGGGCGCATGCTTTGTGGCTGTTGCGATGGCTTGTTTCGTAGCATTCCAGCCTGGTGCATCTCTACCATGACGGAAGAGGTGCATGTAGAGATCGGCCTGGGATGCAAACAGCTTGTCAGCATACTGCTGCCATGGGGAAACAACAGTAGGGAGATAGCGCAGGAGAGGTATCAAATCTGGGAGCCGAGGATTTGCAGCAAGATGCGTAACTTTTGCTTGGATATCAATGACTTTTTGCAATATTGGCTCCTCGATCTCGGGGATGCGAAGGCCGTAATGAAGACCTAAGATGACGCTGGACTGAGTCCGCTCCAACAAAGGATACAAGTCCTTTGTGGTAATTGCGGAACCGTCAGCAGACTTTTCTAGAGCAGCGCCGATGTCAAAAAGCAGCTGCCTAGCCTCTAGTTCTATGAGCGGCTGATACTTGTGCGCTGCAGGCGCACCCAGACTTGGTGAGAGAATGCGATGATGCAGCTTGAGATGGTCATCATAATCGTGCATCAGTGTAAACCGAGAGCGTCCCGGCTTCGCTCCAGTAATCATTTCCATGCTCACAGAAGCCGGTCTGTTACTATACCATTGGCTGCGGCGGCCGAAAAGCTCGGTGACGGCTCCGTACGAATTGAGAACAACGATTGGTACGATACCGAAAAGTTTCGCGATCACAATCGGCCCATTCTGTTCGGACCATGCACTCCAGTTTTCCAACGGCTTATCTATCGGCGAGCTGTGGATATCGCCAATGAGTGGCAACTTGAGGAGCGGCTTCTCTCGTGCATCGTACCGCTTCTTGTTGTTGGTGTAAAAGTAAGCCGTAGTCAGTGCGCCGATGACCAGAAAGACTACTGGAGCAGGGTTGGACATTGTGGTAGCAGATGGTGAGAGCTGTTCGGGGGCCAGTTCGATTCCAGGTTTTCTGTCTCCATTTTATTCCCGTTTCAGGTTTAGAGTCTCAATAGAGGAGGGATGGCTGGCCTTATAGCTAGTCTCACGTCATAGTCACGTTGTAAGACAGGCTACTAGAACTAGCAAAAAACGGGCCTCCGTTCCGTGTAAGAAGTAGGAAGTAAAGAGTAGATCACCACTAAGTATGGCTTACTTTAGTATATGAGCACTACCAATTTTTAGCGCCGTTTTTCTAGTTATTAGACGTACATTTTCCAAGTGCGACGTCTTTTCTATCTTACATAGCAGTTTTTCAACGAGGCCTACGTTGTACCTAGATTGGGACGGAAAACGGACCTGAGCTGAACAAGCCCTAAACTGTATCTGGCACGCACCGAGAATTGGTTGGGAGAAACGGAGAGCTTAAATAGCATTCCGTGCTGGGGACCACACTCCACAAATCTCACTCTCAACGCTAGTCGTGAAAAACGTTTTGAAGATGCATGTGCCGTCTTGGAAACTTCTTTTGTTGATTCAATAGTTCTTGGTACGATTGGAACACGCTTGCGAACTAGCGCAAATGATATATTTGTAAGCCATTCTGTTTTGCACGACGGGACGGAGATGAGGTGTGCGGCTAGTGTCTTTGTCGCGAAGCAAGGAGTTGAGGAAGTTGCCGCGATGCTTTACAAACCACATGGTACTATGAACTAGTAGTCAAAGCTTCTGACCCCACCCTTTGAGAGGCGCCGATATCATTTTGTGGCGTATTCTCGAACAATATAGGCCATGTACCTAGAAGTATGCTAGTGTCGCAAAGAACTGTGTTCAGTTGTTCCATTCTTAGAACCTCAAGAACTTCAAGGATCAAATTCTTGAGAACTACTCTGCTCTTAGTAGTGTTATCAAAGGCAACATATTAAGATGAGAGCATAAGATTATATGTATATCCGTGACCAGTCGAAACACTCCCAGCAGCTTGTTGGGACAACTGCGCAATTGCGCAATTGAGCACTTAGTAACAGAAGTTTACTATGTAAACAAACATGCATACAACTGTCCAGCAATCCAGAACCGCCTGATCCAAGCTCGTTATTTCTTCTAGTGTGATTTTCAAACTTTGTGCTGCGCTCGGTTCCCACAGTACCGCCGAAAAACAAGGTTACATCTCAGCCTTGTCAACTGAACCATGCAGGAGCCACTTGTAAGATTGTGTGGGGGTCAGCATCAATCCAAGTTTCTATGAAAATTTTACTCGATCTTCACACGAGAAGAGAATATGACCCGCTTAAACCCCGGCCCCATTTACGAGGTCGGTAGTATAATTATTCAGTTGCTGTAGCCAATCTCACGTCATCATTAACGCACACCACCCTGAACACACCAAGGAGTATGTATGACTTGATCCAGACGTCTTATATTTAAGTACACTCTACTTTAGTATTAAAAATCACTAAAATAATCCATATGCGCGATTAAAGATTATTTTTTGGCATACATCTCACAATTACGTGACTTGCTAGCTTCGCCGTCAATCTTCGATTACTAGATCATAACTTGGCAATACCTGAATCACTATCATTCTCTTATAACACGATGAACAAAATCCCGGGAAATCGCGACTGCTGGAACTTGTAGCAAAGCGTGGTGTTTTACTGTCAATTTCTGGTCATGTGAAGTTTTGTGATAATCCTGTATCCCAACGTTACCCTCGGGCACACGGAAGACGTTACATGTAAAGATAAATCTAAAATCACCCTTTTTCTCTCAAAGTACATTGTATTCTTGCCTGCCTGGGGGATGTATAGTCTCGGCTACCCCGGGATGTTCATTGAAGCATTTGCATCTTGAACTAGTGGCAGTCTTTTGATTTGCACGGGGCACATATAAATTCATAGAGTACGTTGCTTCTAAAATAGCGATCGCTGGGTTTTATGTCAAGCTGTGTTCCGATCTTTCATTTTGTTAGATGAAAGAATGGGATAGCCTTCTAGAATGCGCAAGCTAGTATGCCGATTTTGAGCTTTAAATCTCGAATCAAGAGTTAGCGTTGGACGTAGCTGTGTGTAGTTTCTTCTCTCGTATACATCAAGCCATCCGTTGCCGCGATTTACGTGTCGTATAGTCTGCGAAGGTCATATTTCATTATATCAAATTACAACCCTATCAAAGAACCCGACGATGGGATGTCAACGCAACGGGCCCTAGTTTACTCTTCGAAACTGAACAGATTTTTCGTATACATTTCGTTCATCTCCCTTTCGGTGTAAAGCTAGACAAATTGGGAGATAGCGATTGATCGTTGATCTTTGCTTGAAGATGTGAAACTTGTCATTACGCTACCTTTTACCCATGAAATAGAGGCTGAGTGGTTATGTATCAAGTTGATAGCATTGCTTAGACCTTGTAAATTCGAAACTTGGTGGTAACGAGTATGTTCGTATCCGCAATCATCCGAATCCATTCCAAGGAAGTCATTCTGGCATAAAGTCCTCGTCGCAAAATTTAAAGTTTCGCGGATCTGAACTATAATCTACCTTGAAGTCGCACTTCTTGCATGCTTCCTGGATGTCGTGTTGAATGTTTCTGTAATCACCTCGATAATAACCTTCACAAGTGCCTGTTCCATACTCGTGTCTGAGCAACACTTTGCGAAACCACGCCAAACATTTATGGACTCTGTTAATACCAGGCATAGTTAAAGTAGGCTTTATCGAAATGTACAAATCCCATTGAGGATCTGATACGATCCAGAGTAGGATCTGGCTGCTGTCCCAGCTCCTTGTTGGATATAATACCTTTTCCCCATCTGACCACTCGCAGTCCCAGATCACAACCACCATCCGGATTAAGTGTCGGATTACACATGTTTCGTTGAATTGTTCAGATTCTGCGTTCGTGATATAGGCGCATATTCCAGTACGCATCGCTTCTGTGTTTACGAAAACACAAGCTTGGGTAGGGTCCAAGGAACAACGTGGCTCCACGGTAAGCGAATGAACCGTCTTGGTGTATCGAAAACACGTCGCGTATATTTTGTAAAGCTGCGCTCGCTTATTCTCACAAGTGTTCTCGATGAAGGAATTCAGCCTTCTAGCATAGTTTGTAGTTTCGCGGCTGTCGTGGAAGCCAAGGACGACACGATCTGACATTCTGTCAAAGTCAGACGCGGTGGCACAAAGTACGGTAGTTTGGCTGGTCGCATAACGTTGGAAGTAATTCTCGTTGCTCGAAGCCCAGGCTTCGCGCAGCTTGAGCCCAAGTTCGTCAGCCGAAGCGATCAGCTCATGCCGCTCCACCATCTTTTCCAGGACCCAAATTTTCCTAGCTACTGATTCAGTGAGAGCAAGATATGTTAATTCTCGTATCAGCATGCCATCGCCATCTTTGCGGTACTGCAGATAGAGCGAAATCAGTATTCTCTGTGGCGAGAGATCGTGCATGCCCTGGATCTCTTGGCTCCCTGTCCATGCCTGTTCAATGGTCTTGATGTCCTGGGCGTGTGGTAAAAGGAACCAACAACGACTCATGCTGACAGTTTCCAGTCTTTGATAGCCCGTGTTCGTAAGATGTTCACTAGTAGCAGTGTCGTTTCCGGTGATGTACAGCCCTCGTACTCGTGCCTCATACTTGGCGCATTCCCAAACCCTGACATCAACATGTTTTCCTATGGACTTAAAGAGGGGTTGGAGAGAAGTTCCAATGGTGGAATCTATTGCATCAAAGGCTGATTCTTTGGTGACCAAATTTGTTTCAGCTCCACCAATGGTAATGGCAGGTCCGTCGCCATACCAAGAGTTTGCATAACCTGGTATTGAGAGAATGTCGGGCTCTTCGATGATTGTGTAAGATGATCGCGAGCCTTTGTCTACTACAGACTTCAGTTGTCTGATAATACTAGGCCGAAAGATATCACGCGCCCAATCAACGATGTAGTCCACAATTAGAACCAGTTGAAGTGCTTCATCATAGCCAGTAATACTTCCTTCCCATAAAAGAATGACTTTCTGCTTCTATGTCAACAAGAGCATCGAAGAATTTATGTCTTAACTCACATAATTGGGCAGGTCGTCTGGGTTAGACTTTGTGATGTAACATCCGTATACCCTCCACATCTCACCAATATATGCAAGAAACCAAGATAGCGGGCCCCCTGGTACCTGCATCCTGTTGAATTCATCCTCTTGGAGCTTGAGTTGTAGATATAGATGATTTCGTATCGGTACCGCCGTTTGTAACTCAATATCCCGAAAACTGCTTCTGCCTTTGAGGCTTTTCGCTTCCATTACTAAAAAGGGTATATGGAGGCTCGTCCACCACTGTCCGGATTGCAGCTGATAGTCAATCTATTGAGTAACCCATCGATTTCAGGGTCTTCTTCCAAGTGGGAGTTATGTGGTCGCTGCAAAATCTTCTCCATGGCATCTGTAGTTCTCAGCCCAAAGATTCGATCAGGTTGCATCTCTATCCGACGGTGATTTTCGGGGTCATTTTGTATCACGCTTCGCTCGCCAATACGGGTGCTGAATATTTTGGTTAGTCCTGTGCCCAAACTAGATTTATGATCAGTTGTGATTCGTTTGCTTGGTGACTTGATCAACTTACATGCTATACTGTTTTGACAATGGCTCACATTGGCATGCTGAACGATGTTTTTGACGCTCTTCGAGAGTCTTTGTTCGACTGTTACTTTCCATCGGATTGCCACAGCCGTTTGCGGCACTGCTGACTGCCTTCTATCAGCATACGAGATCTGGAGCAAATCAAGCTCGGAGTTTATCATACCATGCAACTTCGATTTCAAAGCGTTCAAAGATGCGGTTTTCAAGCGCCATTCGCCAGGTACCCTCGTTCTGATTGTCATCTCTCGATTCAACAGCTTTCTCGCTTACGCGTGTTGCCCGCCGCTTGTTTTCGAGCTCCCACGGCTTATTGGTGATGTCCGGTCGAGGCTGTACTGCATATGAGTCGTAAATCATCCGGCCCAATTGCTGAATGTGCTGAAACTTCGTCTGATGTTCTTCTGGAACATCTTCTGGACGCTTTGGGCAGTACTTCCGTGGGTGGAAAGCGATGCGGAACTCTTTCATGATCGTCTCGTTATCGGTAGCTTTTTGGCCGTCTGTTGGCTTGTCTGGAACAACATCCATCGACTTTCCCTTCCTTTTCTTTGGCACTGTATTCGACTGCAAATTCGAGGTTCCATCTCTTTTCCTCTTATTTCCATTACCTGCAACAATCCTTTGGCCTTGCGCGCTGCCCTTGGCTCTTAGATTTGGAGCCATGAGTGCTGGGGCGGAAAAAGTAGTGTTTCTGGTGGCTTCGGTCTTAGTGCTTTGGGATGTAGATCTAATAGGTGAATCTTGGAAGCTTTTCTACTAGATAGCAAGTTGCGACAAAATATGGCACGGCTGGCGTTATGAAAGGTGTGGCCAAGATAGCCGTTCAGGGGGATGCATCCATAACACGCTTGTTGGGGCCAAAAAAGCCCCCACAAAGATCCTTCATGCAGGGGCGTGTTTTGGCGCAAGGGCTTGAGGTTCGCTGCTAACTATCTTGCGCCCCAGCATCTCTCAGTCCTAGCCCAATTACAATTCTCCCACTCTAGCGCGGGCGCCACAAATGTTGGTTATCTGAGCGTATTCGTGCATTCACGTATCCATCACTCTACTTCTAACACACATCCTCCGTCTCTGCTGCAGGTCCCGGGAACATACCGCATTGACCAGCTCGGCTTCTTTCCCCTCAAGGCCGCGCGTGAACAGGAAGTGTCTGGCTATGTCTGTGATGTACGAGGGTGGGTTGGAGTAAGGACAGCTGGCGAGTAGTTGGCTTCGTATCACTTAGTTTAGAACTAGTAATCGAGCTACGGAATCGTTACAAACGTAGTGGTATCAATTTCGTATTCACCATTCCGGTATGTCTCGATCCAATTTTTGAAGCCTTGGAAATCGTATTTGTAGCGGAGTATCCATTATGCATAGTGTTGCGGGAACAATATGGTTGTTGTGGCTTGCAGAGCTTACTCACTCGACAAATATCAACTTTCCGCCATAAATGACGTCAGTGTACCATGAAGTGAGGCTCACTGTGGAAGGACGAATAAAGTCAACAGGATGCTTGTAGGGGATATGAACCTACCTTTTCCTGCACATCAAAATGGTCGGGGCTATGCTATGGTAATATGGCGTGAGTGTTGACTTTGAAAACTGAAGCTGATTGATCCAAGGTCTTTTTGCTCATCAAAAGACAAATGATCATCTGGCACATAGTAAAGGGATTGAAATGAACATACATGGTCGTCTTTACAGCCGACCCTATTCATGTTTAACCAGATGATGTGGCAACCATGGGTAAACTTTGCCGATGCAACGACCAAGATAGAACATGAAGATAGTATTCAAGTCGGCTGGTCAACCACCCTCGAGACATATCGTGACGTTAATCTGGTCACACGACAAGAATCAACATGGCCTATTCGCCAGTGAAGCCACTTGACGCATGCGCCCAGGCGTCGTTGGATATGCTTTACTTACAGGATGGCCAAAGATAAACACACGTCGGCGCGGGGGGGTCTCCAAAGGGGATTTATTCGGGTCAGCCACTGCCATGTCGACATGCAGCCATGTTATGTCGTGCTTTCTAGCGGTATTGGCAAGGGAGACATTATGTGCAGTCTAGCACGCGGGTGACAGTCGCGATCCAACGAGACTGCGACATGCAGTGCGTACGAGTGTCGAAAAAGACCAAGTCTGATGCACCTTTTTCGGAGTCTGTCGGCTGGTCGGGTTCAGCCCTGCTAGCGTGTAGCGGGGGGGGCACAGCCAACCCCACCACCACATTGCCATCTTGGCCCTTTGCAACCCACTTGGTGACATCAAGCCTGCTGGCCTTCAAATCATCTCGCTGTATGGATTTGTACACTAGCCTATTTCCATTTCTCTTACGCCTGCGTCTAGATCAGGGCAGCCGCTCTGCTTGCATTTCCTTGCGCCACCGCTGGCTGACCCGCGGTTTACAAGTACTGGCCGCAGCATGGCCAGCGCCGCCTGGAATTGCTGGGACCCACTAGTACCTGTTAATCCGTGTTGCCGGTAGAGTTTTTGTGTTCAACAGCAATTGTGGACTTCGGCAGGCGTACCATCAGCGATCGGCAGTTTCCTGTTGTCTGGGTCAGCCGTATAAGAGTCTGCTAGTGCCCCTCTTGTTTTTCTTTTCCCAAGGAAAGGCTTAGTGTACACGGTTGTCTAGATTGGAAACTATCCGGACTTCTCTCTTAACTACCATCCCCCCACCAAGTGCTTCATCAAGCACATATCTCGTCTTTGTTAGGATACTTGGAATACACATTCTGCAGCACATTCGACTGTCGCACATGATGACGAGCAAACCAATCTTTGTAGCCACACATCCACGAGCATGCTCAACGGCCTTTGAGCGGGTACGTACCACGGCAGTGTTTTCCCCTGCACACAGAATAAGGTTCTCACGGTCATCTAGGTCTTCATGACACGTCACGAAACACTCCAATGTGTTCACGAGCCGTTTGGCGACGCTTACTATTTCGGCCCTGAACGTCTTGCTGAGCGCTATGAGAACGACCCAAAAGCCAGGAAAGAGAGTGGTTACGAGGAGAGCACTTACAGGACCATTTTCGACCGCATTGCGAGAGAGAACTCAGAGGTTCGTTTGCTAATATCTCTTTGTGTCCCCACAGCCTCATCATCCCTCTTTTCATGCCATCCCATCCCTGTGGTATTTCTAGCATTATCCCTACCCTTCCAACTATACGATCTGTCTCCCTCGTTCTTTTTTATTGACAATTTTCGGATATTGTCAATTTTTTTTTGATATTTTTCCTTTTGTGTTTTCCCCAATTTTCATTTTTTCCCTCTTACCCAATCATTGCATTTATGGGCACGCTTGGGCTACACGTCTTCGATGCCTGGTGCTTTGTATATGCCAGGGCTGTTTGCACGACGTCTAGAACAATCACTCATGCTTGCATGAATTGAGGATTGCAAACCGATCTTTTCCATATCACCGCCATAGAAATGATTTTCTTGGCGGCACTTTTTTTTGCCTTTCTTTCCATTCGTCATCGTCTTTGCAATACTGGCAAGACATTTCCTCGTGCCATGAACAAATCTCGCACTCACCAACACCTAGGGAAAACGCGTTTTCATAAAAGACATGGCCCAATATTGGATCCCACCATCTGGCAAACCGGCAACCATTGCGCCATCCCTCTCCAACTACCGCCGTGGCGTAGGAACAAACACAACGGAGCTCTCGCCGGTTACCACACGATCTGACCCCAACAAACCACCGTACCCATACGACACCAAAGGCGAGCCCGGCAACCCAACCGTGATCCCCAAGGACCTGCTCGCCACATACCACTTTACTTTCTTGATCCGCCACCCCAAATACAGCATCCCATCGTACTACCGCTGCACAATCCCCCCTCTGGACGCCATGACGGGCTTCTACAATTTCCGACCCGACGAAGCCGGCTACGAAGAGCTCCGGCGCCTCTTTGATTTCCTCCGGTCAGAAGGCCAAATCGGGCCAAAATTTGCCGGGCAAACGGACGAAGCGCACAAAGAGCAGACCAACGGGCACACTGGGGGCGTGGAAATCTGCGTCATCGATGCGGATGATTTGCTGGACAAGCCGAGTGAAATGATCGAGACGTTTTGCAAGACGACGGGTATCGAGTGGGATCCTGGGATGCTGCAGTGGGACTCGGAAAAGGACCAGAGTATTGCCAAGGAGGCATTTGAGAAGTGGAAGGGGTTTCATGAGGATGCGTTGGATAGTGATCGCTTGAGGGCGAGGACGCATGTAAGTCTCATCCTGCCATGTTTGCTGTGGTTGAGGGGTTGTTTTTATGCACGAGACTAACGATGAGTAGAAAAAGCAGCCCAAGTCAGATGAGCAGATGTTTGAGGAGTGGAAGGAGAAGTTTGGTGACGAGGGCGCAAAGACGATTCGGGATACGGTTGCGGCGAATGTGGAGCATTATGAGTATTTGAAGCAGTTTGCTGTCAAGGTCTAAGCGGATGTGGAGGAGTAAAATTTCCATTTAAGAATATGACTTTTTAGTTTATTTCCTTTTGCTTTTAGAGCTAAGATGGAGGAGACAAAAATGGGAGATGGAGGGAGAAGGAGATAAAAATACATTATGCACTCAGCTGAAGTCACAAACAAATCCCCGCATGGTTCCCTGAAAGAAGAAAGGGACCCTCCAAATGCACGTAATCGTACCCTGTGGAAAAACAAATGAACGGCCTTGAACACCATTTCCCAAAACACCTGCGCTAGCCCAAACATTTCAAAAAAAAAAGAAAAAAAAGTTCAAGAAGGAAAAAGAGGACGAAGCAGGAAGAGAAAAAGTGTTTCAAGTATGAAGATCGCCCATCTCAATCTGGCGTCTCCTCTCCTCGCGACTTAAATTCCTCGAATGACTACTTTGCCCACCCGCACTCTCCGCGCGATTCGCACTTCTCCCCCTCTCGTGCAACTGCATCCACGCCTGCTGCTCGCCAAGGCTATCCGGCCTACTGTGCCCCCTGCCGCGCTGCCACTCCGAGTGCGCCTGCACAGGAGTGCCCACGAGTTCCTGACTATGCAATTCGCGGTCGTGCTGGTCCGGGTCTTCTGGGAGATCAATGCGAAACGTGCTGTTTGCGTCGGGGCTTGGCCTTGAATCTGATTTGTGGAGTAAGAGGGCCATTTGCTGATTTACGCGGTCGTCTTCGGTGTAGATGACGGCGGGAGGATGGTCGGCTGGGCGCATGGCGGTGGGGTACATGTTTGTGGCGAAGTTGTTGTAGTAGGATTGTTCGGACCAGAGGTTGGCGCGGGCGTCCGGGTGCTGGCGCGGTGGGGGCTTGTTTGCGGCCCGGAAGGTGATGATGCAGAGGACGGTGTAGGTGAGGGTTGTGACGGCGCTTAAGACGGTGCCGCTGGTGGCTGAGAGGCCCCAGTGGTAGGCACGGGAGGATAGGAAGTTGTAGGCAATGGAGATGAGGCCGAAGGCTGACGAGGCGAGTGCCGGTCTGTGTTGGGTAGGTTAGCTTTGGGCTTGCTTGTGGTGGGGTGTTTTTTTTGGGGGGGGGGGGGGTGTTCGCACAGGAAGACGTTTTCGGCTTGGAAGTGTTTATCGCGACAGGCGAAGCAGAGCAGCGCGGTGAACGAGTAGCCGGCTGTCAGCAATGCGACAACGAACACGGAGAGGACGGCCTGGGTAAAGCGCAGCTGTGCGTCTTTTGCGTAGAGCCCGGGCAGTATGAGGTACCTGCGACCATGGTTTAGTTTACGGCGGCTCCGTGTATGTAAGATTGTGGTAGTGTACACACCCTGCAAGAATCATCCACGACGCTGCTATGGCTATCAGGCGCCAGTACCATGGGGGCCTCTCTTTGTCCTCGCGGCCATGGTCGTGAATGTTCACATAGGCATCGTTGGCAGAGTGCATTGGATCGGTGGAGGAGGGCCTGGCTGGTGGTCCGGGTCGCGATTCGGGCGGTTGCTGGCGTCTTACGAATGGGCGACGGGGAACCAGATGCTCATACGCGACGGGACGGGACGGATAAACGAGTGACTGAGGTGAGGCAGATGCCTTTAACCAATGTCCCTGTCGCCGCCGTCGTCGGCGTCGTCGTCAAGCTCGGATGCCTGTGCCTGTGCCTGTGCCTGTGTCTGGCGTTCTCGTCTTGAATTCAGCCTGGCGACGTCGTGCACGTCACTTCGGTCCGTCGAGTTGCAGATGCAGCCGAGGCGCACGGCGCAATGGTTTCCAGCAGGTGGGGGTCACCAACACCACTAGCAGCGAGCGACGGAACAGAGGGAGGGCGGGGAGAGAGAAAGGAGGTGCGGTTCAGGCTTTGCGAATACAGTTGCCAGCTGGGAGAATGAATGGGAGAATGGAAGAATGGCCAAAGAAAGACACGAGCTGAAGGCTTAGTCGAGGAACATGGCATGGAGCCAGGGTGCCGGTACGCTGCTGAGGCATACACGCTCAGCCACTCCACTGGCTGTCATCATCGCCCCGTCCACCAAGCACCCATCTACTGTACTCTACACTCCCATGTCGACACTCCCTCCCTCTCTCTCTCCTGCCCGTATGCCGCGTTGTGGAGAGGCGCCCACCATCTTCTCTGTTCGTCCTTTGGTGTGCCAGGCCTAGGGCTGCCCCCACGTCCCACATGGCCTCACAGCCAATGCCAGCCTCGTATTTTTTTTCTCTCGCCCTGTCACTACTGCGCAGCCGGTCGACTGCGCCGCAGCCCCATGGGCCATGCGGCTTATTCTCACTTGACTCGTCTGTTGCTGACGCCTTGGTCTCTTCGTCTTCGTTCCAGTCGGCCAATAAACACTACTGTTAGTGCCAGCCAATATGACGTCTGATCTTCGAGTCCAGCTCATCAATTCCGTCATGTTGCCTCGAGCCCTAGCATAGCGTTAGTACCCAAGCCCCAGCGTTACATGAGTACATACGGCAACGTTGGTGTCACGTGAAAACGCTCTCGGCCCTTGCACTGCCTTGCCATTCGGATGCAGCCTCTTCCGATCTGCCTAGTACCTCTGCCAAGTAGATACTCTATACCCGTTTGCGCACATCTATCCAAATCTCCACGATTCTAGTCTTGGCTTGTCGTCTCTAAGCCGTAGTCATCAAGTGCGCGTGGTCCAGGCTAGCACGCGAACCAGCTGGGTCCCCCATGCGGGGAAATAAGTACCCTCTAGTCCATCACCCTAGCACGCGGAATACTCTGCCACTCTTCTTTTCGCCTTTCTCTATTCTCTAGCCATAGGGATTCCAAACATCTGCAAACTGCTTGCTTCCCATTAATTCATCCATATCATCTTTAGGCAGCTTGTCCTTGCAGAGTCTGGTGTGCCTCGAGGGTCACGCCTGCATACCCAGCTTCTCCCCATCCATGCAAGAATGCCTTCAAACCCCAGGCTCATCGTTTGATTGTTGAGTACCGATACCCTACCTACCCGCAAACATACGAAATCCAGCTTTGGAGGTAAGCCGACTTCGACCAAAGTATGAGTTACCGGCATTTGTTGAAAGATGGATTGCGCGAGACTCTCATATACAGCAGCGTTGATGAGCACTTGGCGCATGGTGATTGCCATCGCTTCTTGATCTTTTCCGTCGTTCAAAGGTAACATACGGATGCAAGGGGCATTTTGCCCGTCTTCCTCACGATACCCAGTGCGTTTAAGCGTTAGTGGTAGGCTTTTCAAGTATCTCATAAGACCAAGGGTCTGGTATGTTCAAACTTCGACATGTTCTGTAACATCAGCCAGTTTTTTAAGAGCACCCAACTCCATCTGTCCTCCAAGCTAGAGAGATTCCAGAATGGAGAAATCAGTGCAGCACTCCCAGGAGGCCAGTTCAGACCCAGAAACCGCGTACAAGGCATGGATAGCAAGACCCTGAATTGCATCTTTAGTTTGGGGCATCTCGCGCCATTCGCTGTCTGACTGAGGATGAAGGCCCTGCCATTGTGGCCGTATGGGCTTCTGTCGTGTGATTTCTCTAGATGGAATTCTTATATTTTCCCACATACAAACATGCTTCAGCTTGGGTACTAGCCCGGCCGACAACTGCAGTGCGGCCTCTCCATTGTAGTTTGCGCAACCACTCTCATCATGCATGGAGTAGAGAACACCGATATTATACAAACACGAAGAGATCACTGGCATGCAATCAGTGTCGTCGATATCCTTCAGGATATCTCATTGATGGAGGCTGTGGAAATCTCGTCCATTCACGTGTGGCCGACAAGGCAACATCTGCTCATTCAACACAGCGAGAATGCGACAAGGTAACTGCTGCGTCGACGTTCATATGAGATCTTTGAGCTGGATACCAGAGATGGATTGCGTAAGGCCTTGCAAACATTCGTCGGGTCGACTCTCATTCCTTGATTTCCACGCTTGAAGGGGAGGTGTCGCATAGTAGAAGTCAGGGGCAAGTTTCGTCCAAGAGACATATACGGCTTTTTTTCTTGTCTTCCTCGCCATTTGTTTGGTCACCCGCACCTATACCAATCCCCAGAACCCTCATACAGGCACGACTGTTCGCTTGGTCCAATATGCATTCCAATCTTTCATCAAATTCCGCATCGTCTACGTTACTTAACACCCGGGAAAAGCGCTCTCACCTAGCCGCAGCGCGACATACCCTGCTAGCCGGCGCGAAAGCTAACAACCTGGCCTTTTGCGGCTCACATTTCCCCGGGTATTTATAAACTAGCTCTAAAACTAGCTGTGACAGTGCTTCCATGTTACTCTGGCATAGCATGCGATCTTGACGAAGCTGGATGTAGAGAATTAGGCGGTAGACTCATATTCAGTTGCGGACTCTATTGCGAAAAATGATGGAAAAGAAGTGAAATATGTAAACTGGCTGCTGTTCTACGACACTTTACCGACACCAAAGGGTGTGATCATGTCTCAGCCAGCTAGAGATAGTTTAAGCGTCAATGGAGATTCACCAAATGCGAAACCCATTCTATCAGCCTTCTGTACCATCACGCCGCTGGGTTAGTCAGTACGTCGATTACAAACTGGCTTGAACTCTGGTGTTTTGAGCGCATAGCAATCCAGTACTGGATAGCGTTGCCATCGTTGACAGCCTGCCACGCCGGCTCTTGATTCAGCCAACGATCGTGCTTATCCCCTTGCGGAGTTCCTATAACGTTGCGACGCGTAAACTTTCTGATCACTTCATCTATATCACTTGTTCTTGTTGCAAACAACCAAGGCGATAGAGGCTGCGGCTGCTTATGGCCTTGCCAAAGGCGCTAAAATCCGTCATTAGCAACGCGTAGTCACTCCGCCTTGTCTGGCCAACTGTTTTCGTGGTAATATTTAGAGTAGGAGTAAATGCATGTAGCAGCGCAATAGTTTAGTAAGTCATCTAGCTTATTATAACAATCGTTCACCTTGTGCCAGGCAGTGCGGAGTTTCATGTGAAGGTAGTCTGCGTAATAAATCGTTAGCAAGTTGTATGGATAATCAATTAGTATGGCAAAATTTAGGCGCCTCTATATAAACGTTGAATCGACGTTGTTGTACGGCTACGTAACTTACTCTATACCACGCGATATATACTTAGGGACCAGCAGTACCTCGTATATAGCGCCGAGGCTGCTACTGTTGGGCGTCTCTCTGGTTTCTCTATCGTAATTTCGAACTTCAGAGTTAGTAGGTTTACTACTTGGTTTATTGTTTATAGCGACGCGGCTAATGTACTTCTCTATATGTATATCAATTCAATCTACTGTAGAGCGACGTATCACGCTCAATTTCAGTAAGGTAGGAGTTATATTGAATAACAACTGACCTTATTGGCGCAAGAATTATGACCTAGTCGTGTGCTGGCAACTCTCTATCAGCCTCTAGTTGGTAGTCTTTAAAAAACTCATGTTACTGTAATGTTCTAATGCAGTTGATCACAGCAATAAGAGTGCCTAGTTACCTATGCTGCCGCCATTCTCTTATATATAAATCTTCTCTTTCAAACTCAGCTGCAACGTTATCGTACGAGTTCTTGTCGTCTCCAAAGAGGAGTGCTTGGCCAACAGGATTGATCGCATAAAGACCGCAGCGGAAGCGCTGGTGCGCAGAATTAAAGCCACCGTAGTCGCGCGCGGTTGCAGCAACTGCAATATCGTTATTCAAAGCGTTGTCGAGAAAAGAAGAACCCAATCAATTAGGCATAATCCCAAACTGTTTCAGCGTTTCAACAATAAAAGCAATAGCCTCGCCTGTATGCGCACCAGTGAGTTGTGGAAGGCTAATAGGGTGGTTGTGTACAACGCTGGCAGTAGTAGCAAAGTGAGTAACAACATCAAAGAAGCCACGCTTGCCGCTTTTTATCTTCTAGCCATCAATACCTACGTGTACCTTATTTATAGCTGCAGATAGTCTAGGATCATCTACGGCCTTAACAACTTACATAGCCTTATCACGTACATTGCGACACTGCGAGGGCTTCGTCGCAGTGCGATTTCTGCCTCTGGGTTGGCGAACTTCATCATATCACGCGTCGATTGCCGCGCGATCACTCCCATGAGCATATTGTTGTCAACGAGCTAGAAAAAAAAGGCAAGCCGAATCTGCTGTACATTAAAGTGGCCAAACACGTCGACTGCTTCTTGGTATAGTTCAACGCCGCCGTCGATCGCCTACTGCAGCAATAGCTGACCTTGCCTGTACGCGGTGCTGCTTTCCGCGTTGAAATTTTTGGACAGGCTATAGCCTCGTGCATGCTTCTAGAGGTGAGGTGCTGCTGCAGATGTCGCTCTCGTTATATCGTTTAGACCACCAGCAAAGATCTTGTGAGAATGGCGGTATCTGCATACCACACTCTCTTTAGGTTGCTCTGCTTGACAACGCGATAGTCATGCTGATATATTCAACTCATCTTGCCTGCCGATGCCTTTGCTGGCTTCATGTATTGCTCCAGCAGCTGTCAGCTAATCCCATCAAAGTGATCGGCACCGTCAGTCTGCTACGTTGACCGGCTAGCGCCAGCGCCAGCGCCGTCTGCTATTGATCCAGTGCCAGCGTGAACACCATTGGTATGCGCGGTGATCTTAGCTTTAGGTTGCGATTCCAAAAATTGCGTTTCCCACGCTGGCTCAGACGGCGACTCGGTAGCCTGGCTAGCCAGGGCTCTTGAGGCGACGGCGATCGCTGCGATACTTAGGCGCAGTCATTGAATAACTTCAACAGCAACCATGGGTGCATCGCTACGCTTCTTTTGGAGATCAGGGAGGTATCTTAACGCTTTGTCAAGAACGAAAAATATAGGCAGAGAATAGAAGATTTAGAGGAATTCCGCTAATATAATCTGGCAAGACGCGCCACGACGCGCTGTGACGAGAAACTCCATTCTTTATCCATCCTTCACCAGCCACCCCAGTACAGTCTCATCAATCTGGTAATCTAGATGTCACAGATTGATTGATTGAGCGACTAATCTGAAAACTAGCTTCTTGATTTGATTGTAGCTTCAATCTGGCAATCTTACAAGATCACTCTTACAGTCCAGGTTGATTGTTGCGGACTCTACTACATGTATTGTTCCCAAGTATCTTGAACGTAGACCTTGTGCAAAATGTGCTTAGGAATACATTGTGCACACTAATCTAGCCTCTTGAACAGCTCTCATACGCTTCCTGTCCATCACAGCTTCATGCGACAATGTGATTAAGTTCTCTATTTATAGAGCCTTACTGTGCAGATCTGTTCATTGTTCGTACATCGGTTCGTACATCGATATCTCTAAAGCCAACGCCAATTCGTCCTAATCGGTGGCACTCGCTCCTCTCGATGCCGGCTGCTCCGGAAGCGGCGGTCAATCTGGCTCGCCATGATTCATCTGGCTGCTCTGCCACAATTCCTCTTCCAGGTTCTTCTCTTCATCCGTGTGGTGGTATTTGCCAAGCATTTTAGTTGATGATGGGCGCGGCACAGCGTTTACATCGACTGGTAGCGAGCCAGTACTGAGCATATACGGTAGTGGATGGGGTCAGGGTAGAGCGGAATAACCTAATTGTGGTGTACCTTGGGCACTCGTTGGCGTCCGCTCACCTGTCTCGCTGTACCGCCGCAGCTCAGGTGTTTCAGGAAACGTAGTGCAGGAACTAGTGTTCGGCGCTGACTTCTTCGAGTGAAGGGTTGCAAGAGAGACGCCACTATCGCTTGCTAGTCAGAGTGGCAGATTGCTACGCACGTGGCATAACTTTCTTTTGCTCGCTTTTCACGGAACCTCCGGAGGCAGCAGATCTCAAGCGATTACGGTAATCCATTAACCGATGTTGTGTTAAGACAAAATCCGTCAAACTATCGGCCATGTGGCTTACTGTTCATCCTGATGGGTTCGTCGCCACCCAGAGTTTGTGGGAAACTACTTATCGCGTATTCCTGACGCCCAGATCTAGCGATATGATGGTTAGATATCGGATTAATATTAATATGAACTACTGACTCCTTGGAAGATAGATAGTGACGGGTTTAAGACAGAGTTGTGCTCTGCAGGTAAAGCCACGCTGCATGTCTGTTGATGATACTGAAAGAAAAAGAACGATTAGAGAAAGAAAAAAAAGAAATGAGAAGAAAGAAAAGATATGTTATGCGCTGAAATTCCTGAAGGGTCCGGTGTGAAAGAGTGTGTCTCGCTGTTTCCATCTGGCCGGAATGTGAGCATTGAGTCAAGTGCATAGTCGGCGAAGGAGTACTCGAAAATTGCCAATAAGGATTATATGGCCACGTGCATTTGGTAGATACGAACTCAACAACGATGAAGCATTGTTTCTTGCCTACGAACATGATACAGAGAACATAAATTTGAGCACTCAAGATTTCGGTAAAACATAACCATGACACCTTTTGAGAGACCATTCCAAAGACGTGAATCTAAAAACAAAAAACCCTCTGGTTTCCATAATATTAACATAGAAAATAATGCGGTTTGAAATGATCGGACCGCTGGATATAAAGCTTTCAAGATACTGGTATCTTAAGAATAGAAATTGTCGACGTAGGACATTGGAGGTACAGTCAATAAAAGAAATAAGTGATGTAGAAAGGTTGGAGAGAGAGAAGAAGAAGAAGAAGAAGAAGAAGAAGCTCCTAGTAGAGGAGTGACTATCCCGCTTTGGGTTTTTGTGCCTCAAGATCATCTGTTGAGACTGCAGGTTGACTTGATGTAACACCCGAAACGCCCCAAACTTGACTTCCCAGGTTCTTCATGACCCTGGTGAAAACTGTGATTGAGATGAACGGTGAGAAGAGTTTGTTAAGGAAGAATCCGAGGAACAACTTGTGTCCTCGTTTTCTGAGCTCCGGCTCTAGAAAGATTGTGGAGAAAATGAACCAAAGGAGTGGTAGTTGAGTGATGATAAGAAGAGGTAGAATGTCGAAAATATGGAAAATTTCTACGAGTCCCTTGATGAAGAGTATTGTGTTGACAACTCGGTAGTAGATCATGGTCATGCGTGCTAGTTCCATGAGAGCAGCGATGCGTGTAATGATCCACATATTGTTGCCAAAACAATAGAAGTAGTTGTTGAAGTAAGCGTTGGAGCCCCAACGTCGTCGTTGACTTAGGTAGTGCAGTAAGGATTGTGGTGCTACTGTCTCGCTCACGGCATCTGGAACAAAGATGGTGCGCATCTTCTTGCTCTGAGAGAGCATCGAATATGTCAAGCGACGATCTGTGCCGAGGTATTGTACCTGGTGGTGGATCACAGGGAGGCCGGTGACTGGTGCGGCATACTTGGTTATAGCACCGGCCATTTCGGGTCGTACGGCAATCATGGTGATACAACCTGGCAGGCAAGTGACCTTGCCTATTGCGCCTTCGGCCATTCGCCGCACAAACTGCCCGTAGGTATACTGAATATTGTTAGCACGAACCCATTTCGTATGGAAGTGTGATGCCACATACCTGGTACTGTTGGTAAAGATTCCAAATTGACCATTCGTAACCAGGCTCAAGTTCAACTAGAACCAGACCACATGCGGCAATCGCATCGGGTTCGTTAGAAAGAGCATTTGCGAGCTTGGCCACAGCACCCTGGCAAACGGTAGAATCGGCATCGGTACAAAAGACCATGTCAAAACCAGTAAAGTTTAATCCTGCAGTCAGTTGTGGAAGAATCTCTGCCCAGATTTCCTCGCGGAGGTTTTGTGTGTATACAGGCATGTTCTCTCGAGGGCTGTTGAATAGATCATGGCACAACACCAAGCTGTCCTTTTTGCCGGAATTCTGAAGCTTCTCGGCCACAAAGATGGGCACATCGTCGATGAAGCCAGCGACCAACTGCAGGGTTATCTTCTTCGACTTGGTGGTTACATATGGTCTGGTCCAAGTCTTCACCACACGTGTCATGTGTGACAGGATATCGCGATGTTTGCCATCCAGAATGACACACATTACTTGCATGTGTGGATCTACGTCGTTGTGTCGGAGGGCCTTGATTGCTTTGATGATTTGCTCTTCGCTCTCAGAGTAGGTCGGGATGAGCGAAAGGATCCACTTGCGGCTTACTTCAGGCTTAGGACGAATGCAGTTCTTGATAGAAAGATAGATCTTGCTGCCCATGATCATAAAGACGGACAAGACATCTTTGGCTTTGACAAAGATCATGAAGACGAGTACAAAGAGTCCTGGATGGGTGAAGATGGCTACCAATGAGACAGTGATGTTAATGGCCAAGATGGTGAATGCGAAGAAGAATCTTTGTAAACCCAATTCCCACTTTGTCAGATGCCTTGCTGGATCTTTGATCTCTGGAAGTTCTGGCCATTCCTGACTGAAGTGCTTTTCATTTTGATACACTGACGGCGTAGTGTATTTGGTATCGTAACTATGTCCGGAGTTGTGATTGGATTTGCTTTTTGGGAATTGTGACTCAGGACGACCGATCTTGGTAGCGAACGTCGAAGCATATCCACTTAGTACAGTGCTCGAGGTAATTGGCCGCTGATCATTACATCCTTTCTCATTGAGTGTAGTTTGTGTTGTGTTCCATGAGGTGTATCTGCCCTGCGGGTCGGCAAAAGGATTAGGGGAGATCCTGTCGGCAGAAGCATTGGAGGGTGGATCGGCAAAAGGATTAGGAGAGATCCTGTTGGCGGAAGGATCGGAAGGCGGATCGGCAAAAGGATTGGAAGAGATCCTGTCGGCAGGAGGACTGGGAGAGATCTCATCGGCAGGAGGATTGGGAGAGACCTTGTCCGAAGAGGGATTCGAAGACATCTTGTCTATTTACAGAGGCGTTTATATAAAAAAAAGAAGAAGGTGCAGAAAAGATAGTAGCTCTTCGTATCGAGCACTAAAAGCGGAATTCTGATCTACGCGACTAGAGGCGTATAGTAGATAACGAGAGTAGTACAAAGTGTTTCCTGAATGGTTCATCAGTATTGGTATATCATTGATGCCGTTTAGAGTCTCATACCTCTAGATCCACAGATACTAGTTGAACAAAAATTAAGTGTAATGGAAGATAGCGATAAGACTGTAGGCTGCCCGTTGAAACTATGGCAGACTCCTCATGATCCGATTGTCTCAAGCCTCTATCGTACCGAAAGTCTTGTTGGCAGAAGAAAGAGGGAACTCGACGATACTTTCGGATTGTCAAAAGTTGCACCCTTTTACTACAAAAGTCGTCAGTGCTAGTGCCTCGAAAAGGACCATGTCCAACTTGGGAAGGCCCACTGTCCAAGATAGGCGACGCCACGACAGCCGCATGCATGCCGCCATAGTGCGAATCAGTTGTGGAATAGCACCCATGCGCGGTCTGGCCGTAGCCTGTCACCGGTGGCCACATAGACTTCTGCTCTTTGGGGGCGGAAACCACAACCAAGCTTGGCGATATGTGGAGGCGACCTGAACACCGGAGGCTTAGTTCAAGGGAGCTATGATAGCTTCACAGACGGCTTGCGCTGGCAATTGAGCTTGTGGCTGCCAAGCCATCTAAGCCTTCGGTTTCTGCACTACTTCCCGCTGCACTGAATCTGTTCTACACAGACGTCTGGCTACACCCGCTCTGCTGAACACGTGCATATCTAGTAAGGCGAACTTTTCGCACGTGGCGCATCAACTGTCTGTGCATCAAGTCCAGAACATTATTGATTATCAGCCATGAGCAGAGTGACGGCCGGGGATGTCACACGCAAGGGCTTGTATGGGGCTTCCGTGGCTTCTCGAATAATTAAACCGTCAGTATGGCTCAGCTAAGTAGCCACTGTGAAGCATGTGCCCATTTCTCTCGTACCTTAGTCATGTTAAGGTGCAAAAAGAAAATTGCCCCTGACACTATATTAAGCAGTGTAAGATATACCACTTGAGTACTACCGTGAATACAGGAAGGTTAACCAATGTGTTTGGCTTGCATTAGCCCTCGGCTCTGGCGCTTAGTTCTCGGCTGTAGATCTGGTTCTTGGCTCTTGGCTTTCAGCTCTTGGCTTTTGACCACGGCTCTTGGCTCTCAACTAGCCTCCAGCTATAGCATCTTTAGCTCCAGCTAAGTACATTTTAAAATTAAAGGGAATACAGGCACAAGCGCGATTCAAACGTCGTGCTTCGTTTGGCTGTTGCTTCCACTGCGCTAACCTAGACCCATGACCTGTTAATGTGCAAAAAGACGATCGCCCCTAGCCACTGTATTGAGCAGTAGGATATACTACTTCAAGGCCTTGACCACTGGCTGGGAAACCTGAAATTCCAATGGTTCCGAGACGTTGAAGTACCACTGGGTACCCAGGTAGTAGGTCGCAGGTCGCACTTCCCCATTGTTAGGTTGTGGGGTAAACATGCAGTGTACCGGTAGACCGGTCGAGAGCTGTTAAGCAACTCCACCGCGGAGAATATTGTGCTACGCTGGCGGCACCAAATCCACTAACCACTTTTGGACCCGCGCTTCCAGCTACGCTACGTGGCTATGTGCTAGGGGGTGGCGCGCTTGGCAATACCGCCAAACAATAGCCGATAGCGCCACTTAAACATCACGCCAGCCTTACAGTGCTCGGTTATACCGAGAGGTTGTTACAAACTAACGTTCCTCGCAATTTTGCTATTATGTAAGTTGATCTTCTTACCGTGTCAGTGCGCATGACGCCCAGAGTCGCGTAATAACGCCTGATTCTGGCGCCAACGAGCTCGCAAAAATGAGGCTGTAGACTTACCTATCATCACTATCATGACAAGAATTTGTGGTGTAGTAGTTTTTCATCAGAGTGCTTGATAAAGTCAATCGCTGTATGGAAGCCCGTGGTTATCGAGGATCGAGAGTCGATACTGTACACATGATTTCTGCTTAGTGTAGCGGTCAAATATTTGCTCAAGCCTGGAGAAGCTAAAGTCGTCGTTGGTCCAGCATACAAGTCACATCGTGAAGTGCACCAAGTGCTGTTGTAGGTTGATATCATCTACTCCAGCTCGATGATATGGTCTCACCAATTGCCTCATGCATGATACCAGGCGGTAACGCACTCCTACAAGGTCACACAAGTCAATCCTGTCACACCCTGTCACATCCTGTCAATCACTGTCACTCACTTTCAGTTACCACCTCATAGGGGCTGCGTGACCTTCTTCTCATACTGACGCTTGCTGAAGACCCGTTTTGTTGACCCATTAATCACGTCGATCATGAGACTTTTTTTCGTTTGTATTGTACTGATTCTCTGGCCTAACGTTGTACTGAAATTTCTGGTGACGGTGTAGAAAGCGGGCATCGCAGATTTGAGAGAGAGAGAGAGTCTGTTGCGCAACAACAGACGCGAAAATTCATATCATGACTATTTCAGGTAGTAAGGAACGCTCAGTGAGCCTTTGTTACACTTGGCGAGCGCAGCTTCTTATTATGGGTTGAGTTTGTGTTGCTCGGAGATCTTGGTTTCCTTAGAGGTTCTGGAGATCGGGCGTTCGCGACCCCGGGCGTCACGCTCACAGACACAAGTAGCGATTTCCGCAAATGGCCACGAAATTCAATACACGTCATTCCAACAGCCCTATATCACATATTCAGCCGCTATCCATAATGGATGAGGCTTTGTTTGGAGGAAGCTGAAAGCAGCTCTCACCGGACGTTAGAACATTCTCGCCTCGGCAGCGGTAGTGCTTTGGGAAAGCTGATATTGTTAGTCAACCACTATGCATCAGCTATACCGGGGAGCACAGCGAATCCGGCCTTGGAGACTAATGACCTTTCTAGTGGCGGAAGCCCCGGGGGAATATGATTCTGGAGCTTACAAGATGCGCCCTGCATTGGCTAGTCATTGATGATCTGCAAGCCCGATTCCAAGATCGAATCTCGAGGCTTCTGGACACAGTCTAGCAAAGATTCGCTCACATGCAGCCGGACACTGCACCTCTGTCTTTTGCAAACACAATTCGCCACTATCGCTTAGATAAATCTTGCTATGATGATGTGCCCGCTTGAATGTGCAATGTTTTTTTGGAGGAGAAACGAGGATGAGTTCAAGTGTGGATATTCTAAAGTATCTGCGTGGCCATCAGAGCTTTTTTGCTCCATCTCAGCTGTCTCCAAAAAAAGATACTTGGTAGCATCATGGACAATTCCGACTTCCTGTGTTGCGAGAAAATAATTTGCTAGTGTCCGCAGTTGTGACCCGACAGCGCGGATTGTAAGTCAGTTCAAAGTTCCCGCTGTGTCATGCACATACGAGTCACGTACTGAGTGTAACGTGTGCGCTAAGCTAAAAAGAAAAAAAAAGGATAGAAAAATGAAGGCCAACGGCTAGCGAGATATTTAACGAACATGAGACAGACCAGTCACTCGGTTAATGGAGCGCCAGTAGCTGGGCGCCTCCCTGGTCTTGCATCTACTATTTTACAGCAAAACTCGCAGTTTGTTAGCGAAAGCGCACCCTGACGGTTAGTTTGATTTGACGGCTAGTTTGAGTTCTAGTCCTCGGTCCCACAGACGGTAGAGCACTCTGATGCAGGCTGGGCCTTTTGTGGGCACAAACAGTAGGGCCGAGCACGAGTTTTTCGAGGTTTGTGACGCGCTGCCAAAACGGGCGAGGGATGGTCTCGCCTGTTTTGGACCGCCCAAGTGAGCAACTGCAACGGACCAATACTTCCGCTTCGAGCTTCTCAGAGACAGGGGGGTCAGCTTAACCGTTTGCGCTAGCACCAATCTGCCCGTTAAGTAGCGCCACAACGCCACTGCCAAGTCGCCAAATCTCTTGGCTGGAAAATCTTCGAACCTGGCCACCTCTCTCCATCAACATGGCTCCTCACGCTCATGTCTAACACTAAGTATACTGTACTCAACCCTGTATAGCCACCCTACGCAATACCCAGTAAAGTCTCCATCTGTTGGCAGACTCACCTCCCAGGTCTCCTCCGAGCTGACGAGAATCAAGTTCACGCACAGTTGACAGCATCCGTAGCTGAGCTATCGCTGCTGCCTTTAAGCCCAAATATGTCAGAGCTGCTGCTTCTTCTTCTTCTTTGCAATTCTGCCTACTTCTGTCACCTGAGGTGGGATTAACGTAGTTGTGGGGTAAATGGATCCACAATCTGTAAAGTGATGTGATCGGATGTGTGCGGAGATGCCCCCGGAGGCTTGCAGCGCTCTGAGCGGTGGAGTCAGACCCACCCATTACGGACCATCCACCGGTCTGATGTGACTGGCTGCATCCTTTTTTCTTCCTTGATGCCCAGTCGAGTTGTTGTTGCCTGGCATTGCATCTTAGGTAAGCAGATGCACAACAAGAAGGCCGAAAACTTCATCCATGCGGTCACGGTGATGAGTTGTGAAAAGAGAATCGTATTATTGCATTAAGCTAAACAAAAACGCCTGATCATGCCCTACTCAATAATGTCTACAGAATTTTGAAAAAGGTATCCGTGCGAGAATACGATGCGGAAAATTAATCACAAACCCTTTGACAACCCAGATGGCGATCCCATGCTGAAGGCAGGGTTGATCAATGTGCCAGTAAAGTCCTCGACCTTGACACCGCGAAGCTGCTCAAGAACATCCATATCCAGACCCTCCTGGTTGACCGAGACGATGATGCCATCGTATGTGCTGAGGTGCTCAGCGTTCCACTTTGTTGTAGTGTCCATCTTGGGAACAGCATTGTAGATGTCAGTTCCGACCAGGGGATCGGCAAACTCAACGTAGCTTCCAAAGCGGCTCTTCAATGTGCGGATGATGGCAGCGCCAGGCGAGTTGCTCATGACATCCTGACCACGCTTGAAGCCAACACCGACAACAAGGAGGCGAAGTTGGCTGGGGTCAACAGCTGCCTGTCCCTGGGATGACTTGTCTTGAACGAGAGACTGGACAAATCGGGTCGCAACGTCTGCGGGGCGCGACCACGACATGGTAGTGGCGTGCTCAAGGAGAGGCATGGAGCAGTTGGACAGCAGGTAGTAGGGGTTGACGGGGATGCAGTGGCCACCGATACCAGGGCCTGGGCGGAAGGGGAGGTAGCCAAATGGCTTCGAGGCAGCTGCGTTGCTGACCTCAAAGGCGTTGATGCCAATGTTAGCGCATGCATCAGCCATTTCGTTGGCGTAAGCGGCGCAGACCATGCGCTGGCAGTTCTCGTAAAGCTTGGTCATCTCGGCAACCTCTGGGGAAGAGACAGGAAGAAGCTGGTTAAACACGCGGCCGTAGAGGGTGGAAATGGATTCCAGAGATGCCTCATCAAGACCAGAGACAATCTTTGGGATATCCTCAAAGGCAGGGAATGTGCGACCGGGATCAACACGCTATGAACTATTAGTAACCATGATGGAGAATGGAGAATTCAGCACAATGGCTGACTTACCTCAGGAGACATGCCAACCTTGAGGTTGCGAGATGCCATCAGGGGACCCACGAGCTCGCGAGTCATGCCAACCGCGACCGAGCTCTCAACAACGACAGTGGATCCAGGCTTGACGTACTTCTCCACTGTAGCGATCGCACTGCGCAGATATGTTGTGTCGATGCTCTTGTCCTCCTTGAGAATGGTGGGGACTGAAATAAGAACATGGCTAGCTTCGCTGATATCCTTTGCGTTGGAAGTGAACTGAATTGGGAGACCAGTGAGTTGCTGCGCTACCTTGGCGAGTCTTTGCTCGCTGAGGTCAAAGGCAATGACGTTGTAGTGACCGGCAAATGCCTCTACCAGGTGGGTGCCAACGTAGCCAACACCGATGACGGCAACAATGGATTCAGGCTTTGTTGGCTCAATCTCCTGTTGGCTGGCAGTCTCCGCAGGCTCCTCGATAGTCCACTCTGGCGATTGAGGGTCTTCTTCAGCAGGAGGAGTAAGTGGAAGACACACAGTGGTGATGGTGATCTCAGACTTCTTGTCCATAGAGAAGGACTTGTTGTCGAACATGCTGTCGGTGAAAGTAACGGCCATTGTAGCGAATGAGGCAAATTGCAAAAGTTGATGATGAGGAGGAAAACGATGGAAGAAATCTTCGAGACACCGAGTCAACGATTGGAAGGTTGCTTGATCAGAGACGGTAGTAGTGAGTGGAAGTGGTTGCTTGATGATGCTTCCATGGTCGACTTGGACCGGTGTCTTTATACTCGAGTGAAGGGTATGTCGTGATATCTCAGCTCTGTAGTTCCAGCTCTAGAGTTCCAGCCACGTCGAATCGCGCTGCAAGTTCAGACCTGGCGAGACTACGATTAGGTTAGAATGGCCAAAGCGTTGTTGTTTGTGATGTGGTATTCTAGCTCTAGAGTTCCAGCCACGTCGAATCGCGCTGCAAGTACAGACCTGGCGAGACTGCGATTAGGTTAGGATGGCAAAAGCTTTGATCTTTGGTGGTAGACCTCTCTGCCGTCGCCTGTAACGCCTTTCAGTTGATAGGGCTATGGCTGGCTGGTTCGATAATTCTAGAGCGCCATCTTCTGCATACTCTGCAAGCCTACCGAACTCGGAGTCTACGGTAGTGTTGTCGACGGCTGGTTCAGCTCATCACCGGAAGCTCCGAACGATTGCCAAGGCCACTTAGAGGATAAGGGCACGTTACTATAAAAATTGTTTGATTCATATTTCTAGTATTACGTAAATCTCCTTTACAAACATAGGCAAAGAAAAAGGGACATGAATTTGCTGGGTAGACAAATTTGGTGAGAGAGGTCTTCGCTGGTGTGGTCACCCTCGGTTTCTGATTGGGTAGTCTACTGCGCGCAACGGCACGACCCAGAAAGAGCTGAACAAGTACTTTCACCACGTGCTGTTTCATATTGCTCCAGGTCAGGACCGATCTGGAAAACTCGAATGTGCATGCTAATACAAACAAGCTTAAGCGCCAAGCCACGCAAGAAGAGGCGCTTAGGTACAGATCGCCCCTTAGTTCGCCAGGCTTGGCAAGACGGCGCCACGCCAAGCTCCACGAAAAGGGCCACTCGGTTTGCCAAGCTTGTGGAGGCGGCGCCACGCCAAGTCTTGCAACAAGCACGACAAGAAGGCGTAGCGCCAAGCCTTACGAAAAGGGGCTCAGTCTGCAGTGTACAAGTCGCGCCTAACTTCGACAAGCATGACTAGGCGGCGCCACGCCAAGCATCCCTTCAGCTCTCTACTGGCAAGCCGCAAGGTGTACTTACGTACAGTCATCGCTCAATAGGCTGAGCTTCTGTTCTAGTCTTGCAGCAAATACTTACACAAGCGAGCATCAACTCAACAATTGTTGCCCATTCTACAACTACGCAGGACCGCGTCTTTTCTAAGCGAACATCTCTTCCACGCTTGCCCCTTGCCCTACGGCATAGGCTACAACAATATGGCAATGATATCAATATCTTGTTAGAGGAGCCCTCGTCACCGAGAATCTTGAACGCTACAATTAGGCCCCAATAGCATAGATAATTGAATCTGTTGTTCTTGTTGCTGTCGTTTTAGCGCTGTAGCAAGCTGGACGTGGCGATTTACTTTAATGTTCCCGGAGGCCATCGCTTAGGAGAAATAGGCTCATTCGTCCCGTGAACAAGATGCTTTAGTGGCGTTTGCAAGCGAGTCGACGTTCAAATTGCGTCCAGCGAATAGGCCCTTCAGCCACTTCGATAGCCTTAAACAATCTAGAATTCCTCATTAAGTCATGCCCTCGCTAGTGCTCATCTGAAAAGGTCCAAAGCTGCAGACCAGACCATTTTCGTGGCGCTCTTGTCCGTGGCATCTGGACCTCATCACCCGCGTAGAGTTTACAGCTGTACACATGCTCCCCGGGAACCCCGGAAAGCATTCGTACGATTTTTGCATATATGCTTACATTTAAGTGCGGTCTGTTACCCTGTCAAGTTGCTACAGCCAAATCTTTATTTTGCTACCACCCTGTCACCACCGCATCTAGACTATCTCAGGCTTGCAAGACTTCACGTATATTGCAGCGAGTATGGGTTTCGGATTCGGCAACATGGCCCGCGCCCTGGGCGCACTTGTAGCAGTGCTTCCTTTTGCATCAGCAGTTCCATTTGGTTTGCAGATATACTCGTGCACTTTGCCTGGCGTCATCGCCCCGGGTTTTGACGATGGCCCATGGATCTACTCAGAGGATATCCTCGACCGGTGAGTCGTCTTCCAGTGACTGTTATCCTACCTGGAACCTGCTAACTATGGTCCTAGTATGGAAGCTGCGGGTATCAAAGCGACCTGGTTCATCAATGGGGCCAACAAAGGAAACATCTACGATTACAACTCTACTTTGCTGAGGATGATCGACATGGGACACCAGATCGGATCACACACGTAAGCAGTCTTTCTGTGCATTCTAACTTTCATGCTGACTTAGGCGCGTTAGATGGAGCCACAAAAATCTCGCTACTTTGACTGCTGATGAGGTAAAGCAAGAAATGCTTTTGTTAGAGGAGGCCTTGATCAACATCCTCGGTTATTTCCCTTACTACATGCGCCCTCCGTTCTTATCAGTCAATGCGGTCGCGCTCCAAGCACTCAAGGAACTTCAGTACCATGTCATCATTGGTGACCTGAACACCAAGGATTGGCAATATCAGTCAGAATCTGGGATCGAGACTGCAAAAAAGCTATTTACCGACGGTCTTGACCTTGGTCGCACCATAGTGGAAGCGCACGAGCAGGAAGAATGGACCCACGGAGTACTCATTGACTTCATGATCCAGACAATCCAAGCTAGGGGTCTCAAAAGTGAGTGTCAAATCAACTCTATTCACATATTGCAAGGACTAACGACTTGAAGCTGTCACCGTAGCCGAGTGCCTACAGGATACACAGGTGTATCGCCAAGTGCGATCCACCAACACTGTAAGTAGAGTTTCCTTCACCCCTGCGAAGCCGCCGCCTAAGTTATGCAGACGTCCACCGACCCGGAACCAAGTACAGTCTACTCCCTCAACGGACTATGTGGTAATATCAATGCCGGCAATAATCTGGGATGGACGTGCCCTCCAAATGGCGGCAGGTGCTGCAGCAAGTATGGACACTGCGGTAGCGGTGCCAGCTATTGCGCTCCCAACGTATGCCAGCCCGCTTTCGGGTTGTGTGATGCTGCACCAACAAGCACATACATCGACGAAGCCTCAAACGTCCATACCGGGACTGCACTGCCCTCTCGGACTGTATCTGCAACACCTCTTGCAACACCCCTCGAACGTGGAAGCATAACACCAGACAGAACCTGCGGAGACGTTGGCAAAGGCAACAACAACGGCTACGTCTGCAAGCCCGGCCAATGCTGTAGCAAGTACGGAAACTGTGGTACGACTTCAGACTACTGTGCACCATCAGTATGTCAGAGTGCTTTCGGAATGTGTGCTGATTCCGCTCCCGCACGTGGAAGCGTTTCACCAGACAGAACCTGCGGAGATGTTTATAAAGGCAACAACAACGGCTGGGTATGTAAAACCGGCCAGTGCTGCAGCAGGTTCGGGAACTGTGGTACCACTGCAGATTACTGTTCCCCATCAGTATGTCAGAGCGCTTTTGGGATATGTTTTGATTCCGCTCCCGCACGCGGAAGCGTTTCACCAGACGGAACCTGCGGAGACGTGGGTAAAGGCAACAACAATGGCTGGGCATGTAAACCCGGTGCTTGCTGCAGCAAGTACGGCAACTGCGGTACTACAGACAGCTACTGCTTGGCTTCACTGGGTTGTCAGTCAGCCTTTGGTAATTGCACAGGCGTGGCTTCTTCTTCCAGCTCAGGATCTTCGCCAGCCTCCAGCACACCCAGTTCTGCATCCAACTCCACGAGTCCTTCCTAGAGCTCACCCAGCCCCTTTAGTGGCTCAATACTATCAATCAGTCTCGCTGCCCTGTCGACCAGCAACTGAACTACACTCCTTTCTAGCATTTCTACAGTCAATGCTTTACTTTCTGCTTCGCTTCCCGGTGGTACATCTGTAGCTTCCCTTAGCAGTACAACAACTAATGCAGGTCTCGGAACATGTGTTGGCGGCTCTGTGAGCAGCTCCTCTAGCAGTTCTCCCACCAGCTCTGACACGGTTTCGTCGGCTAGTTCTGCGGCAATAAGCAGCTCGTTGAGCCAACCTATTGCTGCTGCTGCCGTTGCCGGCAGCTCAAGCAAGACTAGCAGTACAACAGGCTCGAGCAGCACTGCAGTATCAAGCACTTCTGCGGACACAAGCAGTGCTCTTGTTGCCTCCCATTCCATCACCAGCACATTGGTTTCTGCACTGTACTTGGTTTGCACGTGCAGCTGATTCCCAGGCATCCTTTTTTGTTGCCTTGCGCATCTCTCGGTCGCCGGTGTCTTGGTTCAGAAACAATCCTGTCGTCTGTTGCGAGCAGTTCTATCACTTCGAGCACTCCTACGAGCTCTTCTGCTCTTTACACTCTTGTAATAATGGCGCAATTTTAATGATAGGTGCGCTCAGAATATAATGATTTCTTCTCTTAGCAGTGTCCCTTACTCACTTTCAATCACTTGTGCACCAGAGTTCGTTCAGAGATGAAGCATTACTTCTGCTCTTTTGTCTTCATTATTCAGCGCATGATTCCCAGCAAGATTCAGGGTGCACGCGAAGAACACATCAAGCGCGAGTACTGAACTGACTGTCACTACAGAACTGAGGTTTGTGAGGTAACCTGAGATAGTCATTGAGTGAATGTTCGGAAACTTGACCTAGAAATCTTTCAGAGTAGGTTCGGACACCTAGACTTGAAACATGTTCCCCTTATTGGAACTGCACAAGTCGAAAGGGTTTCTGTGGGAATCTGGTTATTTCTAGTGCAAAGTCTGTTCCGACGCACCTGCAAAACTCCCCAAACTCCCCTCTTTTCCACACCTTCTTGTCGTCCTGTCAAGAGTATTCTCTTCGATATGGTCTTGAAAACAGAAACATCGCGTTTGTCGACGAATCTTACCCACCACTGATGGCGTCTCCACAGATTGTGATTTGCTGCATGCAACATAACCAATTTATAATAGCCAATATACTGTGCACACGTGGCGCTGACCAACAAAAGGCGTCACAATTTCGCCAGCAGATCAAGACACTCCAGATGCCTACCTTTAGTGGCCTCTTCCCCTGCTTCGAGTTGAAGCGAGGGAAGCACAGCTTCAATACTTATATGCACGATTATGCTGCGTGCCAATGTCACATGTGCTGTGTGACGGAGTAAAATAAGCTTTACCGACCTCTCGTGAAGCACGCTTCTCCTGATACAAAATTACTTGATGGTAAACGCCACTTAACAATATTGTGTCTTGCACTCGTGCCAGGTCTAAGCGGGATCGAGAGCTTAGTCTCAGGCTCACAAACGGCACCGCGAGTCCTTGCGAAATTGTGATGACAGAGTTAGCGGCTGCGAAGCTGCAGATTTGCTGTGGGTTTCCTTACCCCTGAATGACTGCTGGAAGTTCGATTACACATGGCGCTTACAACAAGCAGAGACACTTTCCACTGTGGTTATAGTGCATGTCGAGAACCCGCTTTTGGCGTTGTGCGGCATGATTGACTGCTAGTGGCTGGCTGGTAGCATGGCAGCATTCGGAGGACTATGGTAACACATGACAAACAGTTTAATAATAAAGGGCGGTACCTGAATTAGCGTGTCCGAGGAAGCGACAAGCAGCGGCTGACCATGCCAAATTACTCTCTAGCGATTCGTTAACGCTGCCAGTTTGTGTGTTTGTGTTTCATACAAGATCTTAGTGCCCTCCATGATTGGCCATACTGTTTCGAGGCTGAACTCATCAACAACTCTACCACAATTCCGGCATGACTCGTTGTATTTTGGACATCTGTCGCCAGGATGGGGCGGTAGTGCGGCTGGCTGGCCACCGAGATTCTAGGCTGCAGAATCAGCGCAGGGGATCCGCAGCTCGACATCAAAAGCCCGATCAGCCCCTGCTTCCCCGCTTCTTCTTCTTACCTTCAGTCTGGAGCTCATAACTACCAACTATCCTTCCCCTCGGCACTTTGCTGCTTCTTTCACTCATTACCGTCGCGAGTCGACATCCACTCCTTTCTCGTCTTGACGTCCTAGTGACTCAGTCTATTCTTGTGACATACTACCGCAATTGCAACTTTGATCTTAAATCATCTTTTACATATCAGAAAAAAATGAAGACTCAATCTATGCTCCTCGCGGCGCTGGCCTCTGGACCAGTGGCTTTGGCTCATACTGTCTTCACTGACATCTATGTCAATGGAGTTCCACAGGTTCGTGAATGAGGATCTATCATTGTGCTTTAGCTAATGGTATTAGGGCGATGGAGTTGCTATGCGCATGAGCAACGACCCACCGCGCTCCATGTATCCCATTAGCAGCCTAAACAGTGATGACATGGCTTGCAGTACGTCAATTCTTCCAATTCGATTACACTGTGTCACTGACCATCGACTTAGACGTCGGCGGAACGAAGGGTGTTTCTCGTGTACAGTCAGTCCCGGACGGCGCGACACTCACATTCGAGATCCGTGCTTCGCCCAAAGATCCCTCCAAGGGGCGCCTTGAGCGCGGCCACAAGGGCCCCTGTGCTGTCTACCTCAAGAAGGTTGCTTCCGCTATTGAGGACAAAGGTTAGTCCGATTTGCTCAAGCATTCATGACATTCATGCTAACAGCATCCGCAGGTGCTGGTGATGGCTGGTTCAAGATTTTTGAGCACGGCTACGACTCCTCCAGCGACAGCTGGTGCTCCGACAAGGTCATCGACAACAACGGTCTCCTCAATGTGAAGCTTCCTACTGGACTTGAGGCTGGTTACTACCTCGCCCGCCCTGAGCTCCTCGCTCTCCACAACGCCAAAGACGGTGACCCTCAGTTCTACACTAGTTGTGCCCAGATCTTCCTCGAGAGCGATGGCAACCTTGTCCCCGAGTCCACCGTCTCCATCCCCGGATACGTCGACTACGGCCAGCCCAGCACTAGCTTCGACCTCTACAACAGTGACAAGTCGACTTACGAACTCCCCGGTCCGAAGCTCGCAAAGCTGACCGCCAACTCTGGTCAGACTGGCAAGTCCGGCCAAACTACCCAAACCGAGGGTCAGAAGCCCGCCGGCTGTCTCGCCGAGAACGCAAACTGGTGCGGTGTTGAAGTTGCCGACTATAGCGACGAGAAGGGCTGCTGGGCCTCCAGCAAGCAGTGCTGGCAGCAGTCCAAGAAGTGCTTCGACACTGCCCCTTGCACTGGAAACGCAGGCTGCAAACTCTGGCAGACCAAGTGCCAGGGCATCAACGATGCATGCAAAGCGGGCAAGTTCCAGGGCCCGCCCAACAAGAACAAGGTCCTTGGGCAGGAGAAGAAGAAGATCAATGTCGGCGCCATGCTCTCGGGTGGCATCGACTCGTCCTACGTCGACACAACCCCCAAGGAGACTCCCAACAAGACTTCTGCTGCCCCCACCAAGGCAGCCAGCGCTGTGCCCGTTGCGCAGAAGCCTGTCACTACCTGTTCCTCCTCGGCCGCTGCCGCGCCGACCAAAGTCGGCGACTACTCTGCCCCCGCCATCATCGACTCGGATGAGGATGCTGCGCCTAGCGAACCTGAGTCCGGGGCCGACGCTGAGGCGCCAAAGGCTACACCCACCCAGGAGGCATCTTCCTACGACGCTGCGCCTGCGCCTACAGCTGCACCTGAAGTTCCTTCGTCCGAGGACGGCGGCTCCAGCTGTAGGGAGGGCGCCGTTTGCGTCATTGTCACTGAAATCGAGACCGTGGTGGAATATGTGACTGTCACTGCTGAGTACCGCAAGCGCGCGGCTGAGCACGTTGCGCGCCACCGTCGCGCGCGTCGCTAGATCTCGTCGTTAGACGCCGAATGTGTTCTTCTTGTTGATATTGTTGTTCTTGTTTAGTGTGGAGATTACCTTTCTGCAATTTCTATTACCAGCGTTGACTCTATGGGAATTTATCTTTGAGCGGATGGTCAATGGTTGGTTATGATACTCCTGGCTTGAACAAAATAAATGTTTACTGCTTGCCAACGGGTTTTATGTCTGTGCTGGTGATATACGTACAGTGTCTTCACGAACTCACGTCGACAACACAGCGTCCACGTGACGTGATGCTCCACTCTGGACTTGAGGTACAGAACTCATCAGCGGGATCCGCTTAATGCTCACCATCCGCAGTCCTGACCATGATACTGTCATCTTGCATACCGAAGTACACGGCAACGGGCGCCTTGATCGCTTTTAGTAGCCTATAGGCACAATGTGGATGTTAAAATTTATAGAGTGCTCTTTGATAGCTTCGACGACGTACACAACTATTATGCCGCTGCTAATGCTGAAGTATGAGGAGTTGGCGTCGGAGTGATCGACCGCTGCTTGTTGGCCGGCTGCGCGCTTTGCGGCTTCGACGTTTGATTTCGTCATTACGGGCGTGCGGGATGGAGATGGTGTGGCAACGTGTCGGCGGTAGGAATCATGTCCTGTTTTGTGTCCATCCCATTTTAGCTAAGTAAGTCATTAGTCGAGTTTGCGCCACAAAAAGACTCGCATTTGTTAGGGATTGAGATGCGCACACCTGCGTGTTTCCTTTATTTCACACGTCCGATAAAGGTCTAATAGAGTTCGTTCCGCTACAACTCAAGAATAATCTTCAGTAGTACAGTGGTCAGGCTTTCCCTTGTCAAGCAATTTACAAATTGCAGGAGACCGGGATTTAATTCTCCGCTGTAGAGTTCATCTTTAACTGCTTTTTTTTGTCTCGTTTTTTTTTCAAACATAGTTAAGATCCAGTTATCACTCAGTGGCATAAAAACAATGCGGACTCAGCAGCCTGCTGACGTTTGTCCACTTTTTGGAATCTGGCCTCCGCGCAAGTGCTGCCGCTTTTTGACGTGACAAGTAGCCAAAATGAACTTTCTCTATACTACTGAAGATGGCATGAAATGACGAAGTACTTTATTTGTTAGGAACGCATTGATAACTATACCTCAATTATAATACTGCAGAGTTCTAGTGTTGCGAAAATGAAATACTGCGTTGTTGGTGTGTTCCCTCAGCTTTTATCATCCTCTTGATCACAGTCTATCCGTAGCTGAGTAGCTTCTCATTGACAGCCCAAACTAATGCTTTGGGGGTATGCTTGGCGGGTATCTATTCCATTACTAGGAGGATTTTGAGTCTGGGATGCTGTACAGTTTGATTGCGCATCATGTGCAGCAGTGATATCACGGCGTCTTCCAACTCTGTACAGTCCCTTCTGGATTCGTTGGACCAACGACACTGATCGAGACGGTCGGTGATCATCAATATTGGCTTCTTCGTTGGCAAATGCTCCATCAGAGCTGATAGGAGGTCTAACATGTGGTCGAATGCTGTCTTTGGCTCTTCGCGGTGCCATTTGGTTGAGGACAATGCTTCCCGAACTAGGTCATGTTGTAATCGCAGGCCAGTGGAATGATGCTCCGCCAACTGGTATACTAAGCCCTTGACTATGCTCGCAAAACTTCGGCGAGACCGTTCCGTTATTGTGTGGCTCGGTTGGCAGAAGACTACGAGGACGTTATACGTCTGACGCATGTTTTCGATCGTCTAGATAGAGGTACCGGACAGCTAGTTGGCTTCAACTGATGGGCGATTCCCATAGTTCCCCCCAGCAAGAAGGAGCATTGCGGAGTTCTTATCTTCGGACCAGGATAGAAAAATTTGATCTTATATCAGTATAGCTTTTGAGATCTGTTGTAGCGGACCACGGGCTTTGCGTCTGCGCTGAGGAAAGCCAGCTGTCAAGACTCGCTTCACGCTACTTGCCACATCTAGGATGGATTGCTCTTCTACATCTTTGAGCTGCATCTGGCCTTTGAGCTCGGACAGGGCCTTGTTCCTTGCTTTAGATTCTGCATCCTGTCTTAAGCGCCATTGGTTCTCCTGGACTCGGACATTGGTATCAGGGCTCGCAATTTCAATACTCTTGGCAGTACTGCTGATTGCCTTGAGGCGGAAGGTCGTCTTCTGAAGCTCCAGCTTGATGCTGCGCAACTCCGATGCCACATCCTCAAGTTTTTGCAACATAAGGATTTCGCATTCTTTGCGCACCTCAAGTAGCTTCATGCGAAGCTTACAGACGTTTTCCATTTTGATCTCGCTTGGCGACATAGCTTGCAGAAGTCTCCTTGGCTCTGTAAAATATGCGATAGTTTCCCGGCAAAAGATAACCGCCAATTCGAAGACGGAGATGATGAGTTGTTTCAGTTGTGGTCAGGATCGAGCTCCTGAAGTGTGTTGAGTCGAGGAAAGGCATTTGCAGAGCGTTGTAAACATAACATTGGATTTTACAGATAGTATGAAAGACTTGACGAGGAGGCAAAGAGATATAAGTGAGGTAGACAGGTGATCGTGCGAGACGTTGCGGCAGATCATATAGGGATGGGGAATCAGGCAAATATCGTGCGTTAATACAATTTCCTCTGTGGACCACCAAAGCTTTAATGCTCAAGACCTTCTCTAGAGGCACGAATGAGCTGACAAGTCAAGCACCCAGACTGAGAAACATTACAAGAACGAGCTTATGCGACGGCACGATGCATCTTGATCTCTTGGTTCTGGGTCTTCTTCTCACTGCATTTGATTCAATTTTCTCTGCACCAAGTCAACATAGCGATGCCCAAATATATGCATACTTGCACACTTCTATGATCCATCGCTTTGCGCAATATTCGAGTTCATCACGAGTTCTCATTCTCATGATTGCAAGTTGGGAACCACCCAAAAGCGGATTTGAAAGCACGCTTTTGGAAGAGGACTGAAAGCAAGGAAGGAGAAGTGTCAAAACAAGAAGCCGACGGAGAAGGATTCTCAATATATTGATATAGTTACCCGATCTAGTCCGGCACAAATTCCCGCGAAGAATGATCTGAGAAGACTGCTATATTTTTTCAGCGTCTTAGAACCTTTTCGGGCACGGAGCAAACGCCGGATAGGCTTGCTAATCTATTCAGGCACTGGGGGTACTGACTTTCGAAGTAATACGGTCTCAAGATATATATCGTCCATCTTGTACATGCAGCCCGAATGTTCCACACTCATGTACTTGCGATGAAGCAAAGCGAAATGCGGTTATATATGCAAACGGAAATTAGTGAGAAGTGACTAGACCCAAGTAGCGCAATCTGATCGAATGTGTTCTGCTAGTGTTGTTATGATATTTATGTTCTACACCAGTGCAGGGTTGCTCGGCAGCGTATAGAGAAAGGTACTCTACCTAGGTAGTGCATGCAACAGCTTACTTGAAGATAGCGTGGCAGCTCATAAAGGATATCAGGGGGCTTTCAAAGTTTCTCGACATAGGCACTTAACACGCGCTGAATACCCATATTATAGCTACTCAGCTAATTCAACACTTTGATCAATGCCTCCCTTTCCCGTGGGAAGATGAAGATTCACTCATGAAAGGCTATATATACTACTATTACATACTAACATTTAATATATACTCTTCTAATATCACATGTTCAAGCTGCGCAGACAGTCATTTGCTCTTAGCATAAAGATTACTAGATTGGTTTTCTTAGGAAAGAATGACAATTCCTTTTGTAGCCCTATAGTACTCCATTGCTACACAGCCTGGGTAGCGCTTGTGGATGGGACGAGAAGTCATGACAGAAATCGTGTGAGAGTGAAGTCGGGGTTTTAGACGGCTAAGTCACGCTAAAAGCGATATACACCTATGTAAAGCAACGCTTAAAATATCTTAAGAAGGAAAGATGGTTTATTTGTATTAATTCAGAACGCGCTGATCAGCTATTTCGTGGAAACCATCGCACTTAGAGCTATAGGATTCCACTGAATCCCAACATCATACTTGATCACTTTGACTATCATCAGCCATAGGCTGCTTTTTTTAGGTTGATAAGGAAAAACAACTGTGCCTGAGTGCGATCCAAGATGCCGCCACAGAACAGACTTAAGTAGTTAATTAAAGTATCAACAAATAAGCGTTCCATGTTGAACGGCATACTTCCAGATAATTGGTACGACGCCTTGGGGGCTAAAATGCAAGTCAGCCTTCGCTTGCTTCAGCCTTCACTTGTCTCAGCCTTCTTTCGCCACCAAGTTCAAGATTGATAAGAAAGCTCGCTATCGCGCTCGAGTGCACCATCCATTATGTGTTATTTCATCCCTTGTCCATACCGAATTTGTATCGAATAAGTACTACCCGATTCCTAGTGCGAAGCCATGTCCACAAAATCCAAGTTCGAACCTATACGGACCGCATGGCATGATCTAAAGCACGATCTCAAATCCACACGATGGCTGCGCGGCTTCTGTTGGGCCCTAGACGTCTTCTGGGTATTCGGTCTCGTTGTCAGCGCAATCATGGTTGGCATGATGTCCACGTTCATCACGACTGAATCTGCGTGCTTGCCGGATGGTAGGTTTAGACTGCGGCCCGACATGTTCAGCATGTGGTCTTCTACAGGCTTCTTTCAAATCACGCTTGGGGGCGGGGATTTGAGTTTTGCGCAGGCTAAGCTCGTGGATATCGTATGGGATATTGTACGTTCAGCAGCCGTGCAGATACAGAACCGCCATGGATTGTTATGTTGACACAAAATAACAGGTTGTCGGACGCGGTGGCCAGGTGATTTTGGCAATAATATCTTGGCGCGAGTTTGCACGGTACTTGACGATTTGCATGGCGAGTGAGCCGGTCTCCTATCAAGTTTTCCGTACGATTTTTATCGAGAACGACGCCTCTGTTCTCTCAACATGCCGAACAATCAAGAGCTTCATCACGCAGCGTAGACTCAAGTCAAAATTCGCCATGGCATTTATGACTGCGACAATGCTTTTCATCCTCGCGTTCCCAACGCTCATGAGCGCTATGAGCGGCTACGATTCTAATGTTTCGTCGAGAGTTCCGGACCCGAGCGATAATCTTGTTCCATTTGGTAATTTTTCGCGGGTACTTTATTTTATTCAGGATGGCTTAAGGATTAACAAGTCGGACAGCTTATGGGTCTTGGATGAGACTGTTTGGTCGGGTACGTATACCGGGTGCTCTGGATTGCGTTGCAGTAGAACTACGATGTAACTTTACGAATAGGAAGAGACCCTGTAATTACAGACGGAGCAGTCCCGGAGAAGGACCTGGCTTATAGAGTCTCCTTGTGTAAGGCAACAAACCCACAGTTCCTACAGCTCTGCTCATCCGCAACAGACGTTAAAGCATATGGGCTCGGTGGTGGACGGGACGAGCCATCTATCTTTGACAATTCTACCTTTTCCTACTCGTCTCAGAAGGGCATGAACCACACACTGAATCCGCCCACACTCAACATCACTGCTTACACCCTTGAAGACACCAGAATGGAGGCTTATAACATCTCCGGCGCACAGGGTATGACTTGGATTAGAGATGGCGAGCTCTTCAACCGCACATACATTGAAAACAATGGACAGTGCCAAAATACGGGCGTGAGTGCGCTCCCCTTTTACCTTCCTTCTCCATCTACTTTTGATCTACGACTGAATTCTTGAACTAGACCTATAAATGGGGCTTCTCATTCCTCCAGCTGTTCCTCTGCATCCTTCTCCTCCTTGCGTGGACAATCGGAATCCACATAATGTGGTTGTATACGCACTATACCCTCCTCTTGCATTCGCGCCTCTCAGAAGAAGTTTCCGGAACGCACCGCGCCGTGCTCGAGCTAGCCGCCGCCATGCAATCCGAGCTTGATCTCGCGGACCTTGATATCTCTTTACTTCGCGAGAAACAGCTTGATGAACGGATCAAAAAGGAAATCAGGGGCGGGACAGTCTTTTATGGGTACGCGGAAGAGAAGACGGAGATGTATAGTATTCGCAGAGGACTGCGGGAGTGGTGGAGAAAGGATAAGTGGTGGTTTGTGGCGATATTTTGCATAACGACGCTTTGCTCGACATTTTGGATGGTCCCAGCTCCGTGGCTTTGGACCTGGATGTGGTCTGTTTGGCTTGGACATTTATGGGCGTTTTGTATTGGGACTACAACGGGTAGTCGATTGCTGGTTCTTCTGTTTTGGAGCGTAGTTGGGGCTTTCGCTGTTGCGATTCCTGCAATTGTGTATTAATTGTTGTATTAGTTATACAATAGTTCACTACAGGGTCTCGGCACAGTGATTTTCTCGGAAGTAGTACGGTAGTTAGACGAGGAGAAACCAAGAAAGCCTCCCCAGCGCTAAAGCTTAAGAAATAGTTTCTCTAGATTAGAAGCTTTAAACAAGTTGAATCTTGATACTGAAAAATTCTTTTGGATCCTGAAGTTACTTCTTGGCTCTAGAGGGAGGAGAGATCAGAACTCTCGATCTTACGAATTCCTTAGCGTTACAGGAAAGATTTCTAGTATTTGAAACAAAACTCACTGCGCCATCTCTCCTCTCAAATTGTATGTGCGAGGACGGAGGATATCTACGGATAAAGTCGAGTCCTTGCTAGGATGTTGTAGCCCTCATCCCTATACCATGACCATGCGCTCAGTGCTCTCTATAGAATATTCTTCCTGCATGCCGGCGCTGTGTTTTCAGCCTCCAACAAGACCACCGCTTACTCCTGGATAAAGAAGTATCCGATCGCTCTTCTCACAACATTGCAGATTTGTGTGGCCCTGCTATCTCGGGACATCGATCTCTTAGAAAAGGGTTCCTAGGTAACCACAAAAACACCATCGGCTCCCCAGGCATCACAAGGAAATCCTCAGGCTAAGGGAGATGTATGGTACCAAAATTATGTCACAGCACGATATCGATTTTTTTGAAGATAGTGTATGGCAGCCTGTCTGAGAGTTTCTGCAAGGCTGAGATTGCTTACCATCAGGCTGACACGCTAACGCATGCAAGGATCCCTGTGTCGCCAAGTCAGTTCGAGCGAGCTCGCATGGCAATAACTTGCCCAGGATGCGTGACGTGGCTCAGTGGATTGACCTCTATAAGTGCGGGGGTCAACACACATAGCCCCTCGAAACGTTTCCACATTCGGCCACAATGGCGGCGGCTCAACCCACCGGCGCCCTTCCCAAAGAGCAATATACCGTGGGTTGGATCTGTGCGCTGCCTGCCGAGCTCACTGCTGCCCGCTTTTTCCTGGATGATCTACACGCCGAACGTCTTGAGCAACAAGACACAAACGACGAAAATACTTATGTCCTCGGTAGTATCAAGGGGCACAATGTTGTATTTGCGACTCTACCCTACGGCGTCTATGGCACTAGCTCCGCAGCGACTGTCGCACGCGATATGCTTCGCACTTTCAAAAATATTCGCATTGGGCTCATGGTTGGCATCGGAGGAGGCGCGCCTAGTCGAACAAACCATATCCAACTAGGCGATGTGGTTGTCAGTGTCCCTCAGAACGGAAATGCAGGAGTCTTCCAATATCAGCATGGGAAAAACACCCAAGGCCGGAGCTTCAAGAACACGGGACACGTCAATAAACCAACCGCTCTCCTGCTAGGTGCAGTTGCCAGCTTAAAGTCTAAATTTACCATCAATGGCAACGGAATTGCGGAACATGTGCATGCACTTGTCACGAAATATCCCCGATTGCAGTCAGAATTTGGACGACCTGATCCAACCAGTGATCGACTCTACAGCTCTGATTTCATCCATCCAGATGACGAAAATGGCTTGCATCGCAGTTGCGATATAGTTTGCGGCTTCGACCCCCAGAAAATTGTCGACCGGACTAGCTGGCCCAAGCGATACGACGAGTCCGTGGTATTTCATGGTGTTATCGCTTCTGCCGACACACTCATGAAGAATGCCATGGAGCGAGACAGACTTTCTCAAGACGCTGGCGTGCTTTGCTTTGAGATGGAGGCGTCCGGCTTGATGAACAGCTTCCCCTGTCTAGTTGTCCGTGGAGTTTGCGATTATTCCGATACCCATAAGAATGACCAATGGCAAGGGTATGCAGCAATGTGTGCAGCGGCGTACACAAGAGAATTGCTGGCTATGGTAGCCCCTCACAAAGTCGATGCAGAGCCAAAGCTGGAAATTTGGCTTGATTCAAGTTAGTTGACGAGTAGTTTTAGGGTTCATCAGTTCAATCGACTAATACGTGATAGTCAAACGGACTACTTTAGAGATTCAATCAACATTGAATAAAATGAACACAGAGACTCAGCAGTCACAATTAGTGCAATGGCTCGAACCTCTCGATTTCTCCACGTATCATCGGGATGCGTGCGAACAGCATTTTCAAAACTCTGGAAGTTGGTTGTTTAATCATAACCAATTCAAGCGTTGGCTTGGGCCTTCTCAGAATTTTCTATGGATATACGGATCTCCCGGATGTGGTAAGACGGTGCTCAGCTCATTAATCATCAAAACTGTTGAAAAAACGCATTTGTTACTTTACTTTTACATTACTTTCCACCAAAAAGCAACTTTGTCGACTCATACCCTGATACGTACACTGGTCTGGCAGCTCTCTCGAAAACGTAATGCCGCACGATCTCTACTCGACGACCTCTATATATCCTGCAAGGATAGCGACCCTACAAGACCCCCGAGGTCGCCAACGACGGAGGAGTTACGAAAGGTCTTCTTGGAAATGTTGAGCCTGGTGGAAGGAGTGTGGATAGTTATTGATGCGTTGGACGAACTCGTGCTAGAGGGCTCCAAGAAGGATGCTAAAAGCGCAATGACTTGGATCACAGATCTTGTCAATTTAGAAACTGGCAATGCTCATCTTGCGGTAACCAGCCGCGATGAACAAGAAATACGCACAAGTTTCCGACATATGGTCGCGCGAAATGGATCCATTGCTGTGGAGGGCGAGGGTTTAGATGGAGACATTGCTGCTTTTGTGAAGGACGAGGTCGCTCGTCTCGAGCGTTGGAAGAATTTACCGACTATACAGATGGAGATTGAAAACAAGCTTGTTGCAAAAGCTAATGGAATGTTAGTTCCCTTTGACCTGCTTTGCAAACTGGATTCTAGAAAGCTGATATGCCAGGTTCCGGTATGTTGCTTGCCAGATTAGGGAGCTCGAGGATTGCCTTGAGCCTGACGCATTACGCGAAGCACTACAAAATCTACCAAAGGATCTAAATGAGATATACTCAAGGATCCTTTCACGAATGCCAAACGGATACCAAGAGAAAACTATACGTCTGTTACAGTTCCTTATCTACAGCCCCAACTCACTGTCCATTGAGGAGTTGGTTGATGCTGTCGCTGTAAAAGTGGACAAGCAACCAGCTTTCGAATCTGCCAATCGAATGCCTGAGCCCATTGAGTTGGCAAAATACTGTTCTAGTCTCATAAAGCTCATCATATCAGATTCGGAAAGCATCACAAAAGCAAAAGTACGACTCGCTCATTTCACAGTACAAGAGTATCTTGTGAAGTACTCGAATCATTCGAGTAAATTCACTGAAACTGCTGCCCGAGCTGACATGGCTATTGTATGCATGTCTTACTTGCGGGATATTGACTACGATTCTCCCGTTTCTCAACTGACAATCAGCTTTCCGTTCATGACGTACAGTTCTAAGAATTGGATGTCACATGCTGCCGCATCAGAACACGAGAAAGACGTCCTTGGGAAGACGACCGACTTCATGAGAGATTGCTCGGATCTATGCCATGAGTACTGGACATCTATTTATGGATGCTACGGGGATGGCGGGCTTGTCGAATCTCTAGTGTGGTGTGCTTGCAGAGAAGGCCTCAATCCTCTCTGCCTGCAGCACCTTGATATTCATTCCTATATCAGTTTACAGGATAAATATTGCGAAGTTCGGGAATATAATTTGCATGCGGCCTTAGATCATGCATGCGACATAGGAGATCTGAGATGGATCCGCTTCTTGTTCGAAAATGGTGGACTGAAATATCACTGGAGTGGGCAATGGCAAAGACCCTGTATGGATGGCAACGAAGCGGCAGTCGAGCTTATGCTTGAGATGGGGGCTTGTCTCGACGTCGATGATGGCGACTATTACGGTTGCTATGCATTCGTATTTGCTTGTCAACGGGGTCACCGACGCATTGTCGAGATGCTTATTGAGCACAGACCAGAATTTGTAAACATCATGGCCCGGGACGAAGGTATGCCCTTGAGTTGTGCCATTGAAGCCAGGAAGGATGAGATAATTCTCCTTCTAATCGAACATGGAGCTGATTTTGTAGACGACGATCTTTGCGATTCAGCTAACGATCAGGCATACTTGAGGCAGTTTCTGATCAGATATGGACTCGCAGAACATCTACAGACTCTAGCCGCAAAGTACCCGGAAGAGCTCGAATATGAGGAACTTGAGCTTGCTGTCGAGATTGGCAATGCTCACATCGTGGCAATTCTCTGCGAGACACAGGCATTTCAAGAAGAGTGCCTGAATCGTGCAATGCTTATTGCAGCAAAAAGGGGGAATGCAGAAATTAGGTCGTTACTTGTGGAATTTATGGAGAAGCAGCCCTTGAAACCGGGTACTGTTCCCGAAATCGAAACCAAATCAATGGAAAGGAAAGAGTTGAGAGTGGGAAATCAGAGCCTGAAGAAAGAACACGAAGCCAAAAGGAGACACAACATGCGAAAGAAAAAGCATAAAACTTCACACGCTCGTCAAACCACCGAAGTATTATTTGAGGATCAGTCCTCTCATGATCGATCCAAACGGCGAAGACATGTGTCCCGTTCTCGCAGCATCCCGTCAGACTCCGGTTGGAGAAACATGTGGAAAAAGTTCATAAACGCTAGACTCTGATGAAGCATCTGTTATGGGAAAGATGGCAGGGCTGCCTACGGTCCGATATTGTCAGCGCATGGTTCTTCAATGAGTACATAAGCCATGGCACGCCGCGACTTGAAATCATTCATGAATTCTACATCTTTTGTGTTCGTCCAGCAGATGATGTAGTCTTTGGGAAACGAGAGAGATTTGTAGTTCAAATTTTGGATCATGGGTCGTACATGTCAAGCATTCCCTCGAGTATCTATTCGACCCTCATCGAAAGTCACTAAGGAGCCGCTCAATGTCTTGTTCACCCCGGGTCTAGAATACACACGATCATGCTCGACAACGCAGGCTTTCTCTATCATCTTAGGAGCGCTGGTTGACCTTACCTCTGCTTACCCGACCGAGACTACAAACCTAGTACACATGGTTACGCAAAGCCCTGAACAAGCTGGATGGTAGGAAACACTAGTAAGAGCTGGCCAAGGATATTAAAAGCCATCCTGATAACTTTATTCGTCTTTCTTTTCTCTTCCGAGTCGGCTCTCTAGATTATGTAAACAGATAACAATGCAGGTCATTTCGGGAGATTTATCTCGTTTCTCTTCGCCATTTTATAGCAAACGCCTAGTTCACATGTCGCTTCTATAAGTTGGACCATTGCTGGAGGGAAGAATAAAACAGATCACTGAGTCAATCAAAGTCATACGAATCGAAAGAATGGTATCAAAAGTATCATCCCTTAGCCAAACGGATCAAAAGTGGCTGGATCGTAGTCTGTCCCCTCTTCGCGCATCTGAACCTCGACTTTACTTTTCCATATCCTATCCGAAGCTCTCTTATGGCATTTCGGAGACACGATATAGTACCATATTTTGGTGCTTCCACCTGGCGAAACGAAGGTCACTTCGATCTGTTCAAGTGTCCTTTTCTGAACAAAGTCCTGCCACAACCGCAGCATCAGGTCGCAAGTAGCCTTTTGTTTGATCTGACGTGAGCCCCATGTATCTGGGTTTGGGTACGAGGTTAGCTGGTATGAGTCGTAATCCGGATACACTTTGAGATAAAGCTGTTTGAGATGTTCAGGCGAAGTCAGGATGAGTGAATAGATCGATAAGCTGCGGAGCTCGGCCCTTCCTATGGCGAGATAACGTGTCTGTGCACCTCGTGCACGGATTCATCTCGTGCACGCTGAACACCATCTCAGCGATCTCAAAAATGAGGCTTTACAACGCCACATAATAGCTTAATATTTATAAAAACGTAATGTTATAGTAAATAGATGCTTGCGATTAACT
>NW_006911362.1:0-116551 GCF_000523455.1 Bipolaris oryzae ATCC 44560 | reverse complement strand
GAGGGTTGATGTATGGATGTGGGGGGGGGGGGGGAGAGGGGAGGGAATTGTACCATTACATGAAGGACAGGTTTTCTGAGTAAAAAAAGAATAGGAGTATTAGCAGAGGCAGAATATGCAACTGTATAATTTCAAAACCGGGTTCTCAGCATGACAAATGTAATATTCCTCGCCCCTCCCCTCCCCCTTGGCATTTCCATTTGCATGTGTCATTGCAAAACAGTCTCTGTGCTTCCATTCTCTCTCCTTGCTCAAGACTACTCGATGCATATTCTCTATCACAAATAGTCCAATCGTGTATAAAAGCAAAAAAACGCACACACAACCCGAGGTTTAGCGCCTTGGGTATCGATCAAAAAAGATAAGAAGAAGAAAAACAAGACTAATGTTACAGACGCAAAAATGTCCTTTACAATATCTCTTGTTTACGCCGCCGCCGCCGCAATCCCGCATCATAAGAGGGTTGGGGGTTGGGGGGGACAGTATCTGTTAATACACACGAAAAAAAGGGCCTTCATGGCATACCTCTCCTCATCTTTCATCCCAAGAAGAAGAAAAAAAGCGAAAAACACCTTGGGAGAGAAACGACAGAAAGAAGCCTAACCGCAATCCGTCCGGGGCATGTGTGGGGTGGGAGAGGGAGGGGAGAGAGCCAAGCAACGGAAGACCGTAAAAGGAAGCGCAGCATAAACGCCGACTTTTTGCCCTTTACATTACCCTTTTTCCCTTTTATTTAAAAGTCCCAGAAAGACTTGTCAGCCGTCTTGCGGCCCCCCATGCCATCACCCTCGGTCTTAATTCCAGCCTGTTTATTGCCCGTAGCCTCTTTCTTGGCGGGACTCTCGTCGAAAAGGGACCATGCAGCCTCTGTGCCCTTGCGGCCACCCATGCCGTTGCCGGCAATGTTGATGCCGCGGTTCTCGGGGGAATCGGCATGGGTGCCCCAGTGCGTCTTCATGGAGCTGCGGACTGCTTGGGTTGACTTGATGTTCTCTTTTTTGGCTGCAGCTGGGCTGTCGACGGTTGTGTTGGTGACGTGGTCGTCGTAGAGGCCTTGACCTTTGTTGCCTTGTTTGCCCTTGATGGGGCGGGCGCGCTGGCCCTCGGGGGTGCCGTCGTCGTTGAATTCAAAGTGTGCGTCTGCGTCTGGGCGGGCTTTGTGGACTATGGGGCGGCGGACAGGTGAGACGTCGTCCTGTAGTGGAGATATGTTAGCATCTTGTTTCTTTTATTCAACGACGAGCAGAGACAGATATGCAGCCTCTGTCTCTCCCTAACAAAACAAACTAACCTCATCATCGCTCCAGCCAAAGTGTCGAACGGCCTGGGGGTGCGTCTTGGGCTTGGCCTTGTCGGGAGTAGCAAAATCGTCAAAGTCCCAATGCGCAGAGTTCTTGGTACGGAGCTGGTTCTGCCTTGGCCGTAGAGCCTCCGGGGCCTTTGGAGTCTCCTCACCGTCACCAAATTGGAAGTGGTCGTACTTCTTTGAGTTCGTCTTGACACTCGAGGGCGCACTAGGGACTGATTCGTCGTCGTCTTCATCAAACAGGCGGTTGGGCTTGTAGTTCTTTCCAGCGCCTGATTTAGTTGGGATCTTTTGTGATGGGGTAGGCGAACCACCCTCGGCGGCAGCGAACAACTCGGAGTACTCGCGTGGCGGAGGTTTGGCAGACTGCGCGCGGGGTGCTCCAGGCTGGCCTGTGTACGATGGCTCCTCTTCAGTCTCGCGAGGCGCAAACAGTGAGAGTGACGCGTGCGGGTCGTTCATGGCATTGCTTGTCGACCTCTGCGAACGCGAGGAAATGGAAACCTCATCTGCGCCGCGAGAAGCAGATGTTGTTGGGCGCGACGAAGCCGCAGACTCGGGCTGAGAAGCAGAGGCATTGTTGGATATCAAGCGGATCTGTTCGCTGGCGTCCCGAATAGGCCAGTTGCGCGATCGCGCGCCGATGACGTCGATCTGCTTGAGGAGGGAGCCCTGGTCCCAGTACTGGCGAATCTGTGTGATCTTGCCTGCGTGATCGAAATGGACTACGTGAACCTGTTCATGTTAGTGTCGGTGAATCGCGCGGGTAAAAGCTAATATGCATACCATGGGGAACGTGGCAGTTCGGTCTGCAACAAAGTTGTCGTCTAGGCCTGGGAGGTATGCGCCGCCGCCGTTGCTGAACTCAATGGTCGTCTCCACATCAACGCTCAGGGCGCGACTGCCCTCAACGGCGTCGAGGATGTTCTGCTTTGTCTTCTTCAACAGCTTCTCCTGGACCGACAGGTGTTTGATGATGGCCGTCGCATCGCTGATGCTAGTTGTGGTAGAGACGTAGTGGAGGGTTGCGTTCTCAGCCAGCGCACCTGTTGAGGGAGTGGCCAGGAATCTGGCATACGTGTCGCGGAGCGTCATGACGCCTTTTTTTGGTTGCTGCTGTATGCTAATTTCTGTTGTGTGTATGGATGGTGGATGGTTGCTGGCACAGTGGCGGTTTCTGGCGGGGCGCGATGGGGGTTGGAGGTACAGATGTTTGTGTGTGTAAACAAGCAGAAACCAGGCGCGCGAGCAACTAAGTACCTATGTATGGATTGAGACAGTGGAGATGGTGAAAGGGGAAAGCATAACAATTACGGGCAGGCCAGGACCGTACGGCCCGCAGCAGCCCCAGCAGCCCCCGGCTTCTCATCTCAGCAGTCTGTTGTTGCTGCAGGGGCACTCCCGCCGTTGCAGACACGCCCCACCTCCAACAGCCACCAAGACCAAGACGGACTGCGGAGATCCACGTGGATAACTATGTCATGCAGCTAGCTATGATGCTACAGAACTATAATCCATCTCCACTAACACTCTTCTCGCTCTTTGCCGTTGGGCCATGTTTTCTCGGTCTGGGAGGATACAATGACCATCTGCTTACGTCTCTCCTCGGCAATGTCCACAAACGGCGTGTTTCAGGTCGCTTTGATGTACCCGTACAATCTCGGATGCCTGAGCGCTGATTTCGCTTTCCCCGCCAATGCTTTTTCTTTTAGGGGCACACAACACCTGGCCAGCACACGAGCTACTGGAGATATTCTTCATTTATTGGGTACGCTTGACATTGACACGCAGGTCTCTCCTTGTCAATACCACTATCTCGCTTCTACCCAAGCCTGTCACAGCACACCACCCAGACCAACCCGAGTGTAAAGGGGTATATTTTGATGCAAAAACATGTCCGCCATCAAGTACAAGTTGGAGTGCTCAATTTCCCACACACAAAGGATAGGAAAGCCATGCTCGTCCAAGACAAACAGTGTAGCCTTTACCCCACGCTAGACCACGCTTGTACCATCTAGTCGTCCGAGCCATCCTCGGGCAGATTCCTCAGCACCTCTTCCACAATCCTAATCAGCTCGTCCACATCTGGGCGTTCACTTGGTTCCAGTCTCAAACATTTCCTGACCACTTCCTTTACGCTGTCTGAGATGGCATCCTCAGGGTTGGCCTTTTGCTTGCCCCTTTGTATGCCTTCGTCTGGGAACCTCCAGTCTCCACCCAGCACGCAAATACTTAAACTGCCTCCAGTCTCGTCTGATCGTGCTTCGAAAGGACTCTTGCCCACAAGACACGCGTACAATGTGCAACCTAGCGACCATATGTCGACCTTGGTATCAATGACGGAGCCAGTCTTGACATCAAACAGCTCAGGTGCGCGGTAAGGCATTGTCGAGTGTTCAGCAGCAGTATCTTGGACTTGCAGAGCAAGAGAGCGCGATGTGATGGGCGTCGGCGAAGGCGCGAGGGAGCCAAGATCCATTAGGATGGGTGTTTTGCCGTCATCATCTATCATGATATTTCCTGGTGTATCTGTTAGTCGTTGTGATTCAAGCATGCACGAGACGGTCCACGTACCTGGCTTGATATCCCTGTGCGCATATGCCCTCTCTCCGCCAGGCGCAATGCCTTCGTGTGCCGCTGTGACCTCGGACTCCTCAAGTAGCCCTTCGGCTTCTTGCTCGTCATCTTCTTCGTGGTCCCGATTCCGTCTGCTTGGACGCATCTCCATACTCTCCGCAGCCTCTGCGTCTGCCCTCTTAGCGTCTCTCCTGACTTTCTTCGCTTTCCCCTCACTCGCCCCACCTCCAGGTCCCCCTTTGACCTTGTATTGATGCATCGCCTTGAGAGCTTTACAAACGCCCAGAAATAGTTCCATCAGCCTGCGTTCCGGGAACTTTGTGTGGTTGACCAGGTTCGCATTGATCATGTCTTGTAGGTTGCCGCGGCGATAGTATGGAAGGAGGATGTAGACGGTCTTTGCAGACGGGTCTGACTTGTCGTTCTCGACGGAGTAATCGATCGAATGAATAATGTTTGGGTGTGGCGCAAAGAGTGAATATGCCTCAACCTCTTTCAGCGCAAGACTGACGCTTTCTTGTCCAAAAGGACATCTTATCTTCTTCAGCGCAAGCAGCTGCTGATTTGAATTGTCTTGCACAAGGTACACATAGGAGAAACCACCCTGTGTTGAGATCAGTTAATTGAACCCAAGTTCAACCGCGCCATGTGAACTTACCTCACCCAGCAACCGCAGTATCTTGAAGCTTCGGCTATTGACTTTCAGTTGAGGTGAGCTTGGAAAGCAAACCATGCAGTTTGTGAAAGAATAAACAAAGTCGAGGAAGTATGTGCCTAGTGACCCCATGGTTGCAGTTATTGCAGTTGTGATACTCTCTGTTTGCCAGCTATCAACAACTTTCGGGGCGCGATACTAGCGTAGAGGCCGGACGCGCGGTCGATGAGCAGGCTTCGATTGCAAACCACACCGCGAATATTGTGAAACTATTGTAAATGCCGGGTACAGTCGTGGAAATTGCGAAGATGGTGTTGCTGGCTGAGAAAAGGCGCAACGGTGTTCGGAGAAGCTGACGACGTGGTTCGTCCGGGATGCGCCAAGGGTGTGGCTGTGAACTCGTAGCTCACGTCACGCTTCTAGAGGCTCGACACCCCTCCGGTCAATGCCCCACAGATTTTGAGCCGCTCAGCATGGCTAACATGTGAGTACCGCAAAACGCAGCAGCTCAGAAGTATCTTCAACCTAATATATATTCAATGAAACTTGTGATTCTTCCATCTTACGTAAGATCCATCGGGCGTATAGCTCAGTGGTAGAGCGCCCGCTTTGCATCAAGCAAAGTTGCGGGAGGTCTGGATTTCGATCATCCATCCGTCCAATGTCGTGGACCAACGAGTGTTCGTTGATTTCTTTTTTTGCCCAGCCCTCCCACACTCCACATACCCACCATGGATATATTTTTGCCCAATGTTTCTACTCTGCCTCAATATTTCTAATGTAGTGCTGTGTTTCATATTCGGCTCGATTAATCAGAACAGTCAAATTCTAACGGTGCTCAAGAATGAAATGCATGTTGCCATCTTATAACCCAATATACATGGAAAAAGGCATAACCAGAGATATTGTCGTGTTGGACAGGTATGTTGCTGCCAATGCTTTGGACGATTACGAACTGAGGCCCTTTCAGATCACATGTAGATAAGTCAGGAACCCCGCAGCATAGAAGGCACGCTATTCCGCCATTGTATCTAGTATGCTTATACTTAAGCCACCGGATTGTAGAAACCCACTAGATCTCACATTGCTCAACGTCTATGAACAAGGACCACGGATACCAGCAAGCTACCCATCAGAAAACCCAGACGCTGTCTTACAATGGCCACCCCTCCTACCGGTCTCCTCAAGCTCCCCCTCGAACTCCGCCAACAAATCTACCACTACGTCCTCGTCCCAACCCTCCAAACCCGCACAATAATCATTTCCATCACCTGTGGGAACTATACCAAGAAACTACACGGCTTGGAACCAATCCAGAGCATAATCTTCACGAACCGCCTCATCAACCACGAAACCCTCCACTACTACTTCACACACTTCATCTTCTACCTCCACAATAGCTTCTACTCCATCATGGACCTGATGAGCGAATTCTATCTGCGGATCGGCAAACAAAACCGGATGCGGGTTCGGTACATTGTGATACCGCGGTTCAGCGTTGACACGCCATTTTTCCGAGGCGGGTACTGGTGTACAACGAGTGCTCAGGAGCGAAACGGGAAATATGAGGGATTGGTGAGGGATATGGAGTTGGCGTTTAGGATGTTGAGGCACTTTCGGGCGCTGGAGGAGGTGCAGTTTGGGCTGTATTTTTCGGAGGTGAGTAGGGATAAGGGGATTAGGCCTTGGGTTAGACGGGATGATGATGGGGAGGGAAAAGAGCAGACGTGGGATTCGTATATCATGGGGGTGTTTGGGGAGGCGAAGAAAGTTTGGCCAACGGAGAAGATTGGGATTTGGTGGGATCGGTTACCGGAGGGGCTTTCTAATGCGGAATCACTGCGACTTCAGGAATATGGGTTGCAGCAGTTACAGGCAAAGGCTGCACCTACTCGGGTTGAACTTGTGGAAGCTCCATTGGAAATTATTGGGGATTTTCGTTTCTAGAAAATAAAAGCACGGTTCGAAAAGATTCTTGCTTCTTTTCTTCATCCCACATCTAATACTCGTCATCAATCCCAGCCTCCTTTTCGGCCTTTTTCCTCTCCTCGTTCATATCCCAAAACCACCCATGCGTTACGAGATCCGCCTCGTTATGCACCTCTTTCCCATTCCACGGTTTAGGAGCCAGAATATAATGCACATTCTTGACCTCCTCATCTCTCCAAATAGAGTCATGAACGCCTTTCCAGCGTAGAGTCTTTAGTGCATTGTACACATACGGCAGTCCAACCCATCGGCCGCGGAAGAGATCAGAAAGTAGCGACTGATCGGCAAAAGCATAGTCTGCTGTTTGGGGCTTGTCCAGGGTTTTCAGGATAAGGTTGTACACTGCTTTGCTGGGGTTGACGACCTGGAGGCCGCCGTTCATGTACTCAAGTCCAGTGGTGCATGGAGCTCCACTTGTTTGCGCCTCATCCGGTTTACCATGTTGATGTGTGTAGGCGCAATTCTCAGGAACCCTAGTACGCATTTAGCAATTTGGATGTTCACAACGCCGCGTAGTACTAAAAGATCGGCGGATATGTGTTGAGAAGACAAAGGCTTACCAATCACTAGGATAATGTGCCCTCTTTAGGGGATTGCACACACATGCATGCGAAGCTGCAAATACCCTGTCGCCCTTGCCTTCGAGAGCGGGAGAATCGAGTTTGATAGTCATCAGCTCGTCCATGTTGCGCATGACAAGCATGTCACTATCTAGCTGGACGATTCGCTCAAACTCTGTTAGCCCGAAAGGAACCATCTTGGTCCAGCAGTCGTAAAACCGTGGGTCATTGCTGTAATCGTTGCCAGCTGAAGGTAGTAGGTAAGGAACGTGCCGCTTGCGAATGCCGCGGCGGTCGAGTGCCTCATGAGCTTCGGCTGGTAGTTCATCCGTATACAATACGACGAGCGGGTAGAGAGATTTGGAGCGTTTCAGTGAGTAATCAAGTGTCAAGAGACCCGTGAGGTAGGCTGTGTTTGTGAGGAGTGTTGTCCATACTATTCATTGTGAGCAAAGTGCAGTAATGTGTTGGTTGTTTGACCAGGCTGTGCCATGTGGCTTACCTCGGGGTGGGCGGTCGCCCACTGGTGTGTCCAGGCTAATAGCTGAAGGTGCCATAATCTTAACAGTTGTAACAAAGCTCAGCTCAGGCTTTTCAGATTGCGAATTTAGTCCACTCTTGTGATATAGGCCTTATAAGAGGGGTGCCGCTGTACCTACCCAGGGCCAGCATTAATATGATACCACTTGGCATCAGTTCGGGCGATCATCAGGCATACTCACCTTAGTACCAAATCGGTATAATGGTGTGATAATCCGACGCTAGCTTGCCTCTAGAGGAGATGAGTGTTCATGTAACCGGTGAATGCATGCAAAGACGACAGGGGTATCGAATTCCGAAGGATAGCCCTATGATGGTGTGCGATTCATTAAAAAGCAAATCCCATGGAACAAGTAGAGCGAAGAGGTCTTATTTATGGTAGCTTACACAAAAAGCACAACGAAACATTAAGTTCAAACTATGAGCTCGATGAACAGCTCGTCATACATTATAAATCCAACTACGCCAAGGTCGGTACGCAGGCATATTCTCGGACTATCTACATATTGTAGCATCGTTCTGTTACTATTCGCCTGATTGGGCAAGGAATTCGATACGGGACTTTGCATTAGTCCATGCAGCCACTCTCTTTTTTCCCCTTCGGCCAAGTTGCAAGTTGAAGCAATCGCATACGTACATGAGACGATTCCGTATCATCAAACACAACCGGAGTACTTACCGGTTACCTTGGCAAGCTGGCATTAAATGATCAACAAGATGAACTGTATGAGCTTGCTGCAAGATGGACACCACATCTTTCCAAGACTCTTTCTTAGACCCCGCACCAGTAGTTCCCACGTGAGTCGGTCCGATTCCAAACTGACTTCGGGTGAAAAGCGCTCGACGCGACATGGTTTAGAGGCCGGAATATTCAGTGATTATCTATGTGATGTACCGAGGCTTATCCGTTCGGAAAATATAATCGGTGCTGATGCCAGTAGTAGCTGGCGGACATATCACTAATGCACATAAGATCTCTGTAGTTGCGCTGATATTGCTTCGACTTGACCATCACATGCTGTCTCGACCCCTGGCTCTCAAAATCCGCGCAATTTGCTTACAAAAAGCGAAATCACAGCTGCTCAGCTAGATATCGATCGTACATTAGGAGATGAAGTCGTCCTCACTCAGGCACCAGAAAAAAAAAGGAAAAACAAGTCATAAACGAACAATCATGAAATTAACTATAATTACATCCAACTCAACTCAATCTTCCAACGCCCAATACACCCCAGTAGTAATCCGATTTTCCCCTCTTCCATCACCCACCAGGTATATACTCCTACCACAGAACCTCCTTATCCCCCTAGCACACCTACTCTTCATCCTCTTCCTCTTCCTCCTCACTATCCTCCTCCATCCCCTCCGCAGCCTCAACCTGAAACGTAGGCGCCTGATCAACACCCAGATAACTATCACTCACCAGATAAAGCGTCAACTCATGACTACCGGGTTTCTCCAGTGTAAACTCGAGCACCGTCTCAAGCTTGCGTAGGATAGGTACTTTCTTGATAGCAAGCAGCGTGCGCTCCTTCTGGTCACCAAGCACAAGCCACCAGCTCTCCGTCTTGTCGGCCGGGTAAAATGGAGCGTGAACTTCGGTCTTAGGCTCCTCGTCTTCTTCGAGGTTGCGCGTGACGCGGACTTTGAGTTGGGCGGGGGTGTTGGAAGCGATGTTTTCAGGGTCGACGAGTTGGTGCTCGAGCTCGACGTTGGGGTAGAAGTTGTTTGTGAAGTTTGCAATGTCGGCGAGTTGGCGTTGGTCGACGTTGAGGGCCGAGATGAGTTGCTTGTAGTCTGGGTTTTCGTCTTCGTCCATGGCGTTGATGAAGTCGTCGACGTCGTTGATGCCGAATTTTTGTGCCGCCTTGATGGTGTCGGCGTCGAAGTGCGGGATTTGCTTGAGGGGAGAGTCCTTTTGCCACATTGCTTGGACGACCATTTGGGAGAGCTCCATGGCGGACATGGCGTTGAGATGTGCTTCCGAGGAGAGGACGTCGACACTGGCGCTGAGAATGGTAAGAACCTTTCGCAAGACAGTCTCTTGATCCTTGGCAAGATCAATAGGCAGCTGCATGCGTGAGAAGTGAGCTTGGAGAAGGACAAACGCCTTGAAATGTGGTGTCTCGAAGTTCGGCTCTTGCATCTTAAACGGAACACGGTCGTAGATGCGCTGAAGAATATGATCTTCGTGTCGTCGAATCTGAATGTCTTCAAACTCAGTGGCGGCAGTGATAATCTCCAGTACACCCTTCAAGCTGGTTCTGCCATTCAGCGACATCATGAGTGTCTGCATCGTAATGAATGAAATGTTGTAGTACGCTGCAATCATGCATGGGTTGAGTGGCGTGATGGCGTCCTCGTCTTCGTCATGCTCAATGAGGTTGGCATCCGTCAGCTCCTTGAGGGTCTGTTCAACCATATCGGACAAGTGCGCACTGAGTCCTTCGTGGGAAGTGTCGTGAAGGTTGTAGTAGCTAGGGTTGGCGAGAAGGCGACGGTAGAAGTATGTGTATGTCGACCAGTCAACAGCCTCTTGTGTAGACTCGATCGTCTTTGCGCTAATCTCCGCGACAAATGCGTCGTGAAGATAGTCATGGAGGTAACTCTCAATCGGCAGCGCCTCATTCAAGAATTTCTTGTAGTACTCGCGCTTCACTGCAGGTAGCATGAGCACGCCCTTGGCTGATTTGTCCAGTCCAACTCTGCCAGCCTTGCCGAACATCTGCAGAATGTCGCTGATGGGGTAGTCGACATATCTATGTTCACGTCCCTCATAAAACTGGGTACCTTGGACGACAACAAGATGAGCACTGCTGTCAATCTCCCAGCAAGAGTCTCGTGAAACAATCATGACCTGGATAGCACCAACCTTGAACAAGTGTTGGACAGCTCGCTTGTCGAACGAATTGAGAGCCTCATGGAAGTAACCGATACCGTGAGAAAGCGAAGTCGCAAGCGCTTGCTCATTGATCTTCTCGAGGATTGGTTGGATCTCCGACAGATCAACATTGAGGAAACGGTCTTCATCATCATCCGCAATGCATGCGTTGAAGAGGTCAGCAGCAGAGTTACGCGCTTGCTTCCTGTTCGCAACGAAGACCATAGCTGGTTTATCGGGAGACATTTGCGTGATAGCAGAGTATGTCGGTCTCGCCATAGCCATCATCAGAGATGGGAAATGAGGAATGGTGAACGATTGAATCTTGAGCTCGAGCGGTACAGCTCGAATAGCGGGACTGAAGTTGTAGATGGTGTGCTTGTTTGCGCCTATCCACTCACCAATGTCTCGTGCATTCGACAAAGAGACGCTCAGTCCAACGATACGCAACTTCGACTCGAGTTGAGTCGCCATAGCTTGCATACGAGAGACGACAATCTCATACACATGACCATTGGAACCGCCAAGCATGTGCAATTCATCAGCGATCAACAGCGACACAGATTGCACGTTCTTTCGGCGCTGCCATTGACGGGAGAGGGAATCCCACTGAGAAGGTGTAGCCAAAATGAGGTCACCCTTCTCAAGGAGTCGCAAGTCTGCTGTAGTTTCGCCAGTAAGCTTGACAACGTCCTTGCCTCCAGAGAGACCTGACAACCGCTCATTCCAGTTCTTGTATTGATTGTCAACAAGTTCCTGGAACGGCGCTAGGTAAACTATGCGGCCTTCGTCACCAGAGCCCCAGTGTCGCAAAATGGCGAATTCAGCACAGATAGTCTTTCCAATACCAGCCGAAGCACCAATGAGCGCATTGTCGTCTGTAGTGTAGAGGGTGTTGAAAGTTTGTGTCTGGACCTTGTTGAAGCGACCGATGTTCTCATACAAGCCCATGTATTCCTTCCTCTTCAGAGCAGAGACAGGCAATGGCTGCAAGTCCAGGACAGGCGTATGAGCAGGGAATTTTGCCGGCAGGATAAGTTTCTGGAACGAGACAGCGAGCTTGGTCTCGGAAGCCATCCATCGATCAGAAAGGACTGTGACGAAGTAGTTTGGCGGCATTGGCTCGTCAATGGGTACTGTGATCTCGAGCAGATGCTCATTGACGTCGCCGTCAGCATAGTCACGACGGAGGATGAAGGTGTCGTGGAACAGAACTTGTTCACCATCGCAATCTTCAACCAGAATCCAGAAGGCTTCAGACGTTCCGTGAAGCTCATTATCCCAAACAAAGTCTGGTCGAATGGTGAGCTCCAGACGAAGCAGCGATCTGGTCACCGGGCGTGGTGTTGCCTCGATCTGGAGTCGGGGAAACTTCTCAACCAGACCGCAGACGAGCCTGCCTGCCTTGGGCATACCAAGCAACTCGCCCATGCTAGGTGGGTCCAGGCCAAAGTAGCTCGACCAGCTGACATCAATACGCTCTGCTTTCTGCACAATATCCCTGGGGCAAGTGGGAAACTGTCGCAGAGGAGTCATGGTAGGCCACATGCGCTTCTCAGCCATCTTGCACATGTCAAGAGCCAACTTGGCAACTTGCGACCAGCCCTTCTTTAGACAAATCTCAAAGATTGCGCGAAGAATACGTCCAGCTGACTGTGTAACGTAGACCAAATCTGCCATGAGTGCCAAACCCTCGAGCTTGAGACGAGAGATGTAAGCCTGGAGAAGAACATTAATCTTGGCTTGAGGCTCTTCCACACCCTCCTTGACAGGAATGGGAACTTTTCCAAGTAGCTTAGCAAGCTCCAACTTCTCGTCTTGACGAACAGGGATGTACTTGAACTCCTCGCTAAGCGCAAACACTCGGAAAAGCTCAATGGCGCTGATACCAGGCTGAACGTGCATGTTGTAAGTCGCCATGGAGTTGTGTGTGATGTAGTAGTGAGAGGCAATTCTTCCGAGTTCGGTAGGGTTGAGGGCTCCGGTCTTCCTGTCGTACTTGATAAGACTGCACTTTTCAAGGACATGAGCAGCGGCGTGAATTAGATCCACTCGTCTTTGCTCCAAAACCGTATCATTCTCGTACTCGGGGCCTACCCGGTACAAAGCTGGCGACCGAAGCATTCGAACAAACAGGTATGTGTAGCCAAGCCAGTCCACAGCTTCGTCTCTGCTCCGGACATTGCCTAAGACAATCTCGGCATTGAGGTTGTCTGCGAGCTTACTGATGAGTTGTGACTCGATAGGCAACTGCTGGTTGAGCAGTGATAGGTAGTACTGAATCTCAGACTGCGTAGTGATGATAATACCCTCTCCATACGTGTCGTATTGAGGCCTACCAGCACGACCAAGCATTTGCAGAACGTCTTGTGGACTAAGTTCAACCCAGCTACCCTTCTCGGGAGAGTAGATCTGTGTTCCCTTGATGATGACTGTATGCGCTGGCAAGTTGACACCCCAAGCCAAGGTTGCTGTACACACCAAGACTTGGATTGAACCATCAGCAAAGAGATCTTCTACAGAGGTACGGTCCGCTCGCGACATTCCAGCGTGATGGATACCAAATCCGTAGGGCATGACGTCCTTGAGATCGGCATTCTGTATCGACTCGGACTCCTCCCTCAGAATTTCACGACTGGCAGCGTCTGATCGGAGAATCTTGCCTATAGTCTCCTCTTCAAGAGCCTTGTCACGAATGTACTTGGCAGTCTTTGCAGTTTCCTTTCGCGAGTGTACAAAGATAAGCATCTGGTTGCGGTGCTCGCCAACTTGTTCGAGAACTTTAGTGTAGCAGACATCGTTCATGGTCTTCAGCTGCTTGATAGCCTTCTTGTCTGTAACACCGATGAACTCTTGCTTCAGGGGACACGGCCTGAAAGTACCGTCGAAATGGAACAGTCCCTTGTCGGGGTCTACACGAAGGAAACTTGCAACATCGCGGTAGTTGGGAAGAGTAGCACTCAAACCTACAATGCGTACGTGATCACCAGTCTGCTCGCTACGTCGAAGGGTTCTGCTGACAATGCTCTCAATGACTGGACCACGATCATCGTGAAGAAGATGGATTTCATCAATACAGATGAGGCGGACGAGATTAATGTAGCTTGTGTCGGTGGCCTTACGGGTAATGACATCGTACTTCTCAGGAGTGGTGACAATGATCTGGGTCTCTGCGATTTGCTGCTTGGTAAGTTGACGGTCACCAGTAAGCTCAGACACCTTGATACCATACGGCTCGAGACGCTTGCCAAAGTTACCGACCTGTTCCGCAACCAAAGCCTTGAGCGGAGCAATGTAGATGATCTTGAAATCGTCAAGGGCGATTTCTCCTGTCGTGGGGTTACGGTGTTTGCCAATCTCTCGCAACATGGTCAACATGGCAACGTTGGTCTTTCCGGAACCAGTGGGAGCGCAAATCAGCATGTTGCCATCGTCATTGAAGGCGGTCGGGAAACACTTTGTCTGGATACGGTTAAGTGACTTCGAGTTGCCGAAACCAGGGCGCGCCCAGTCTGGGAGTTCGGAGGTTGGCATAAGTGGAGGTTCGTTCGGATCGCGCTTCGCCTTTGGTGCAGGGACGTGAATCTCTTCATATCCCTTGAACTGACGTCTTGTTGATCCTTGAGGCAACTTAACGCTCGCATTCGTCATGAGATGGTTACCTTGATCAAACACGATGTTGTCCAAGTTGACAAGTCGACTTGATGGCTGTAGGCCGCCAACAATGCCCTCTGGTTTGGCGTCGGCCATTTCGACGTCGTTTGACGCCTCAGGAAGACTGATATCTTTGAGGTTGAACTTCATCTTTCCTGTGCCAGCACCCTCTTCTGCCTTGATGCCCGTTTCTCGTGCGCGCAACTCTTGCAGGATTTGTTGCTGGCCGGCAGCCTTCATCTCCCGCTCAACAGCCGTTCGCTCGTCATTGTCTTCCGCAGCGCGTCGCCACCTTGTAACCCAAACGACCCTGTCACGGTTGAGAACAAGCTTGGCGACCAACTCGTGATGTTCATAATCAAAGAGATCCATGAGGTCGTTTTCAATCTCACGCAGCTCCTTCTCTTCACCGTCTTCCGAGACTCCCGCAAGGAACTTGAGTGCTTCCTGCGTCTTCTCTTGCTGTATATGCGCATCCTCGTAAATCTGTCCAATCTGCCGTTGTAACCAGTATGCGTCGATCTCGTGTGCGGGAATGAGCTGGTCTGCGCCGTTTTTGCGATCCGAAGTGGCCGCATCGCCTTGTATTATCGTCTCCTCCGTATCCGCAAAACCTGCGTCCTTTGCATCGTCGCCTCCGATTTGTTCTATCGGCGCCTCTGCCTCATCCTCTTCATCTGAACTGTCGGCATCACGAATTTCAAAAGTCTGAGGGCCGTCCTCGTCCTCCTCTTCATCATCGAAGACGACAGCTACACCCTGATTATCGCCATTATCTGCGCCATCTCCATCCGCCATCTCCTCATCGCCTCCTTCCTCGTCGTCTTGCGCGTCGTAATCCGTAATCTTTTTGCCGAGGTTCACCAGCTCGTTGAACTCCTTTGCACCCATAGAAGTACCCAAGAGATCATCCACCTCCTTCTTCTTGTCAAAGTCCTTCATCGAATCATCCTTAAGGTATTCCAGAACTTGATCGGCCGCACTTCGCGTGGTCGCAGGGTCGACATCGCCGAGAGCTCTGCTCACAATGGTTGTAATAAGTTCAAAAGTCTGGCGAGTAGCAGGTGTCCGCGGCTTGTATGTAAGGCCTTCAATATTCAGGTCGGCGGTAGCAATAGCCCCAAAGGCGCTTGTGCCATCATCCCGTTTCCTCTTGCGTTGCTCTCTTTCCAGGACATCGCCACCTTCCCCAAGATTGCCTCGCTCGACACCGGGCCCCTTGAGCTTCTTAGTTTGCGCACTTGCACTGTCACGCGCAGTACGCGCGCCCATGTCGCGGATGTTGATGCGGCCTGCGAGCGACTCGGGGTCACCAGTGTGCTCGTCCGGTCGGCGCGACGTAAATCGTCTGTCGGCCTGCAGGACCAAATTCGACATGGCCGCATATTTGAACTGCGCGAGGTTGTTTTGATCTTTCGACATGGTGGCGGTGGGTATCGTAGTATTGCGCGGCTTGCGCTTTTGGTATCGTCTTCTCGAGCTGTCTACACGCGAGATATAATAAAATACACGACGAAAGAACGAGTCGCCGTCCTGTCAAGATCAAACGAAAGAAAAGAGTTGTCCGATTGAGTGTGGTCGGGCTATGGACACGCCCTTGTGGTGGATGTAAGTGAGCGGCGGCGGAATCTCGAAAAGTTTAATGATGGAGCTTCGAAAGGCTGCAGCCAGCACGTGACACCGCATCACCTCCGCTATCACTAGTGAGCCTATGGTTCTTGAATGTCACACGCGCACGTTTTTCAGCCAGAGAGAATTCATGTCCTCTCTTTACACGTATTGAGCGACGAGCGGATTTGCTCACACAAGCTGACGTTTCTCTTAGACAATGGTGCTATCATTGATTCCATAGTTACTACATCTACAGTTTGGTTTGTCCCGGCTCACGAGACCTATACCTTTCATATTCTGCATCTACAATCTCTCACCAATCAACTCCAATACACATGCTGAAATGCACATCTTGTACGCCTTTCAAATATCGCTTCTTGTCTCTCTACACCTTCACTTCGTACCCAAAGTATTCAAGCTCCCTCAGCCTTCTTCTTCTTCTTATCCTCGACCAATTCCACATTGTCCTCCGGCACCTCGTCATACTTCTCCACCAAGAACTCAAGTATATCCTCACTCAAATCTCCCTGTACTGTGATTTCCTCGCCGCCACCGGGAATCTTGGTCACACTTGATCCGGTCGCGAATTTCTTGCCAAAGTCCTTGGCCACCTTCTTGATGTCGAGACCGAATGCTTCAAGTCCTTGGACAGCAGTCACGTATTTTCGCTTGTTACGCTCGATACGCTTGATGAGAATCTTGGAGGATGCACGTGTCTCGGCTGCTCGTGCTTCAGCGGTCGCGGCTTTGGCGGCTTTCTTCTGTGCATCCTTTTCCGCGCGTTTTTGGGCGTCGACAGAGAGCGAGGCCATGTTCTGCTGTAGTGCCTCTGGGGGAAGTGTTAGATGACTTCTCGTCCTACATTTCATTGCGCCAGCTAAGCGCACCCCAGAAGTTGAGTAGTACATACCTGCCGAATACAACTTGGCGTGAAGGTCTGGATGCGCTTCCGCAAGCCATTCCTCACACTTCTTTGTTGTGCCGCCAAACTCGCAGTACTAAATAGGGTTCAGATTACTATTAAGTTCGGTGTCGACGCGTCTCAGTGTCATACCTACTTCAGGTGGTAGACTGCACACTGCTTCTCGTTAGTAGATGATTAGGGAAGCTACCCGCAGCAATATCTACATACCTCCGCAGTAAATGACCTGTTTTGGTACTGTATCGTCAGACATGGTGAGTGTGCCAACAGATTAACTGTCGGTTATATTATGCGCTGACAATGTATCTGGTTGGGTGCAGAGAGTATCGGGGTTGACGCGAAGTAGAGAGCTTGGTGGGGCAGAGCAAGCGTGGCGGGGTACGTATGAGAAGTTGGGCAAGGGTCCGTGGACGTGCTTGACACTTTCACCCAAAACCTTTTGTACTATGGTGTATATTTCTTTTTTGAAACTACGACCGTCTATCTACGAATACATTGGCGGATTCATAGTGTTCTCCAGAATATAGATCTTTGGCTGCATCCATATCATGGGCCAGTAACCCCTCAACAAACTATTTCTCAACCGCCCTTCCAATCGTTCCCATTCTGCTCCAACTTTAGAAGTCCAGTCATCTTGCCCATCAACAATTGGTCCGCTCCCCTCGTATAGAGATCCGAATTCCGATTTACTCTCCTCCCCTGGCTTCAAAAGCCTGACTCCACCGAAGCCGTATACCACATGTACAATATTCCAAGCTCCAATTATCCTCTCCGGCTTCTCAGTAAGAACATAATCAAATTTTGTCCAGAACATCGGGTCCAAGAGTGCACTCGGGTCCTCAGTCTTGTCATAGGCCCATGTCCGGCTTTGCATGGTATTTTGTTCTTCAAGAACATCGAGTACTGTCTGTGGGCCTCTGTGGTTCTCCAGGAAACGTGTGACGCCTGTCTGACAAGCAAGATTGTCAAAGTATACGTTGAAGTGTTTATCGTGCGGGTGATTCATTCGTTTGTGAAAATCGTGCAGAGCCTGTCCCCCAGGGTAATTGAGACTAGAAATACCCAAAATAGCTGTGGATGCAGCAAACGAGACCAACACCGACCCTACAAGAGCCAAGCTGAAAACAGCATATATGATAGACTTGGATCGTCGTGTCCAAATCCAAGCTGCTCCATCCGCAGCTACTGCAGTCAATCCTGGAATTACGTAAAGAATGAAACGCCATTCTTTGTGAGGAAGAAAGCTGTATATTGCCACAAAGCTGAGTAGAGGAATGAGTAGATCAAGACTTCGTCTTTGGCTTGCCGGATTCGAAACAGCAATCGGTATGCAGACCAGGTAGGTTATAGGGTTAAGCATTAGTCGCGGCAGTGCATTTACAAAGTAGAAATACCATGGCGAGACACCCCAATTAGCTGAGTTTCCTTGGATAGTGTTGTAGTAGAAACCTGTCCACTCAGGCCATAGGGGAAAGGTCTGCCAGAAGAAAGAATCCAGAGGTACTGTGCAGATAAGACCGACGATGAGACCTCCAATGCCGGCTGGAATAATGACGCTGATGATCGATATCTTGCGCGTGAGAAACAGATACACAGTGACAGTGGCGACCAGGATAGCTAGTTCAGACCGGAACACAACTCCAGCAATAGTGAGCAGATAAAAGCTCAACCGGTAGTGTCCCGAGACACTCGAAGAAGTACTTGGCGAATTGTACGCAAGAACTAGACTTCGCAATGCCATATTGCCTGTAACCATAAGCCAACAACCACTTGAACAAGCATACCATAAACCTACTAAAGATGAACGCAAACATATTCGGCAGCGTCCTCGAAGCATAATAAACAGCATGAAACTGACTTGCCTGAAACAACGTATACCAAACCGCCGCCGTAGTCCCAAAAGCTCTCTGCACACTCCTCCCAAACGCAATTAGCGCTGCCGCATTCAGCAGTCCCAGCACCGCCCTAACTACCACACCTCACCGTCAGCCTTCCCCCTTTTTACAACCCCAAACACAAAGATTTTTTTGAAGTTAACTCACCAAGCATCTGCACATACTCTCCATCCTCGACAAACCCCACAAACGGCCTACTCAACCCGCTCAACACCGTCGCACCCGCAAACGTCCTGGGCACGCTCCCCGGAAAAGAAACATGGTCGTAATTCGCACTTAAGAACTGGTCGACATTATCCGTCGGGATACCGTGCACGAGGATGTCATGAACGGCCTGGATATTAAACGACTCTTCGACTTTTGTGTACGGCGATGCGTAGAGGTGTATCAGGATTACTGTTGGGATGAGCAGGAAAAAAGGCCACGTAGAGGCCATTGCATCCGGGGTTTGCGCAATTGCGCCCGTTCAAAACTATCTGCTTCGGAATCCAGGATTTCCAGATAGAAGGCGGTGAGATGCTGCGTATCGATGGGCGGTCTAAAAGTTTCGTTGGGCGCGATGAAGCAAGTATGCATCTCGCCTCTTTGGAAGGGGTCGCCAATCACGTGCTTTCGCGATCCAACCCTGTTACTTACACGAAACCCTCTCTAAGCGTAACTTTCGTAAACACAACTCCTTTATCCGCCCATTTCCGAGCTTAAATTTCCCCATCTTTCCATCCTGGGTTTTCTTCCCCGTCGGATGTTGTATCTAAGATGGAGTTTACCCAACTCGCGGTACCCTCGGTCTATGCGTTGATATTGTTTCTCGGGTACCCCTCGCAGTACCTGCTGATGCAGCTGGAGCCTGCGCCATTGAGCAAGAATGAGATTATTGCGGCGAATGCTATTTTAGTCCTTATTTTTATCACGTATACGCAGAGCGTGTTTGTGTATCCTGGGACGATACCGAAGGATTGGAATGTTGGGGGTGCGGTGAAGGCGGAGGGTAAGGAGGGAACGGGGAATGAAGCGGAAGATTTGGTGGGGAAGAGTAGGAAGTGGTGTTTTCGGTGTGAGGCTGCGAAGCCGCCGAGGGCACATCACTGTAAGGAGTGTAAGAGGTAGGTCGGATTTTCATATGTCCGTGTTTGTTTTGAGAAAGATATCGAGGCAAAGGCGTAATGGCTATTTCGCCTCTGAACCACCAAGTCATGAAAGAGTCAATGGACTTTCAGTGTAACATGGAATCCACTTCTCACAAACATCACCCCAATATTACCAATGGCAAAGCTAACCACCCCCCCAGATGCATCCCCAAAATGGACCACCACTGCCCCTGGACCAACAACTGCGTCAGCCATACCACCTTCCCCCACTTCATCCGCTTCCTCTTCTACACCACCGCCGGTCTCTCCCTCCTTGAATCCTTCATCTTCACCCGCCTCGCCTACCTCTGGTCCAACCTAGACATGCCCTCCTCCATGGGCCCCACCCCCTTCCAACTCGCCCACCTCTTCACCATCCTCTTCGTAAACAGCCTCACCCTCTTCACCCTCGGCGTCCTCTTCCTCCGCAACATCTGGTGCCTAGCCGTCAACACCACCACCATCGAAAGCTGGGAAATTGAACGCCACAGAACGCTGTTGCGCCGCGCCCGCCAGTACGGAGGCTACCTCCCCTCGCCCGACGGGACGCAGCAGATCCGCATCCGCAAACAGGAATTTCCCTACGACATTGGCATCTGGGCGAACATCGTGCAAGGCATGAACTCCGCAAATCCAATCGCGTGGTTGAATCCGTTTGGCGCAACGCCCAGTCTAGCCAGCGGCCTGGCGTTTGAGACGAATGGCTTCGAGGACCCGGGTACGGTGTGGCCGCCGCCAGACCCGGATCGCGCGTACAGGAGGAATGCCAAGGCGGCGAATGTGGGTGCGTTTCAGTTTGCGGACGCGCCGGAGATGAGCGCTGAGGAGACGATTAAGGCGTTCAAGGCGAGGCAGGCGGAGGATGCGTTGAGGAGGAGGGGCCTTGGGGGACGGGCGCAGCAAAGGGGGGTGGAGGATGAAGTAGAATACGGCAACAGTCGTGATGATGATGATGATGATGATGATGATGATGGAGGGTATACGTATGGAGACAATGCTAGTGATGATGCTGAGGAAGAAGAGGAAGAGGCTGAGAAGAAGTACGGCGAAAAGGGACTGGAAGGAGAGGCTGCATGGCGGAATGCCGAGGGTGAGAGGTTAAAGGACTTTGGCGTGGATGAGGATGTGGAGTTTTACGATGAGCAGGAAGACGACATACCGTTAAGTCAACTGATAGCTCGAAGGCAAGGTGCGTCGACATCAGGGTATAGCCGTCCGTAGGATTCCTCCTACTACAATGATATCACAGTCAGCACTCAAGTGGCTGTAGCATTGGCACAGCGATTTTCAATATGTTTGATTCCCAGTCGCATAACGAATGTCGGTCGGCCCGTGTGAGCAAAAGATAAAATCTAGACCAATAGTAATCCAGCATGTAAGAAGACAAAAGGTATCCAAATAGTCCACGTGTGCCCTTCTCTGCCCATCCTGTCTGTACAGAGTCCTGGGGCAAGACCTCAAGGTGACGTCTTGTCGACACAACAAGTATTCTGTTCACAAGCATTATAACCCCACAACAGATGCTCTGGCAGTCTGAACAATCTGATCCCAACAACCATGTTCTCAATTCCATCTCTTCATGAATTCTTGGCAAGTAACTTGTTCGTAAGTTGCTCGTTATCCGGTGATCTTGCAGCTTTTCCCATGTCTTTCCTGGACGATGGCTTTCTCTTCTTCCATCTTTTGCACTGCGATCACCAGAGCTCGGCACAACTAGTACTCTGTTCCGTTTCCATTGTGGACGGGATAGCCAAAGGCAGTCGAGTCGTCGCCCATTTCGGAATCGCCGCTCAGTACATGCTGTTGGTTCTCTGACCCGCCTGCGTTGGGCCCGCCGGACCCGGCTGCAAACTGCCCAGTGGGTGGCTTGTTCTGATTTGCGAGGAGGGTCTCGTACCACCAATCAATACCAATAGTTCAGATAAACGTTTTCGCCAAACAATAGGCAACAAAAGAAGAGTGAGAGGGGTGGAAGGAAAAAGGGGTAGCTTACTTCGCGGTACCTGGAAAGGTAGATTTTGAGAGCTTCGGAGTAGTTTTCGAAGCCAAGGGAGGTCATGGCGAAGAGAATATCCTCGCCATTGACTGTCTTGCGCTTCTCCTGCTGACACTTTTCGGAGGCTACAAACATGATTAGTAACTGGTTCTTGGGGGTGGTTCAAATCGGAAACAAATAGACTTACCCTCGCTTGTGATGAAGGAAATGAACTCGCTGACACATTCCTGCATGCATTCCTTTGCCTCCTTTGCGATTTTGGCGTTTTCGGGAAGAGCCATCTTCATGATACGGGCGACTGGAGCAAAGTTGCGAATGTTAGCATCTGAAGCGGCACTTTGGGTTGTGTTTGCATTCTTTGGCGTTGCTTGTGGCGGGGACGTCGACGAGGGTGGAGAAGACGACGACATGGCGCAGGCTGCACGTCGGCCAAATTCCAGGCACAGCGCGCAGCTGAGTGGCTGGAGCAAAGTGCAGATTTAGGCGATTCGACGCAGGCACGCGCGAATGGAGAGAGAGTCTGGGGACATGCAGAGAGCGATTGCGCGCGTTTGAGCAATCTGTCGCGACGTGCAGACCAGAGAAGTGACGGGCGCGCAAACATGGCCGGCGGCGGGGAAAAAAAGGGCATTGGGGAAATGGACGTACCATTGGCGATAGGAAGCCATCGGTCTTGTTCCTTAACTTCGAACTCGTAACCTATCTGGGCTGTGTTCTCTTCTGTGTTCCGGTCCATGGGCTGTTCTTCGTCAGGCGACTGGACTGGTTCCACGCCCTCCTGCTTTGGGGGAGAGGCCGACATATTAGCGGTTGCGCGGTCGGCAAGCGTGTGCGCTGGCGACTATTTCGTTGGCGACCACGTCACTGGGAGAGACGATGGGGCGAGTTGGCGGCCGAGTATGCAGGCTGGGGGGTCACTGGTGTAACGAGGGTGGTGAGCAAGGGAGACGGTTAGTGGCATGCAGCAGATGCAGGCTCAGGTAGCTTGGGAGCTTGGAGGCTGGGAAGGTGCCGCTGCTGCTGCTGACGACGTACTACGACGGTGGCGGCGACCGAGTGGAGAGGCTCGACGGCACGCGAACTGCTTGGAGTCAGTCAGTCAGTCGGTCGGTCATCAGTCAGCCATCAACAACAACAACAACAACTAGACGAGGAAGGCGCGACGGGCCATGGGCAACGGGCCAGGCAGGTGCGACCCAGATGGGCTGGTCGCTCCTTCTCCTTCTGGTTCTCTCTATCCCTCACATGGACACGCACGCAGGCAGACAGACACGGGCTGACTTACACGTAGAGCGAGGGGCGACAAGAGAGACGGCGGAGTCGTGTGTATGCCCTGCGGCGGCGGCCTGATAGTCGGTGCGACGATGGCGGTCCGCCGTGGCGATGGATTAGCGGTGGGACGGGATGCAAGCAGTCGCTGGGGGAGAAGGTCCAGTTGGAGCAAAGGGCCGTGATTCGGGTCGAGTCAATGGATTCCGGGAGCTGTACGCCTTGGTCGCGAATGGAGGTGAGAAGCAGCTGGGGACGCGCCTGCCAATAGGAGCGCGAGGAGATGATATGGGGATGCGAAGCTCTGAGCGCCCGAGATGGGGCGGCGGCGGCCAAGCTTGGACGTTGGCCGGAGTAGCGTGCGGAAAGACGGTGCGGAGAGACGGTGCGGTGCGGTGCATTGCCATTGCCATCACTATGTCATGCTACTGCTGCTAAGTACTACTGCTACTACTACTACTACTACTACTACTCCCGCCATCATCAATGCGCCTGCGCCTGCGCCCACCATCCTCGGCCCGCCCCGAGCCACTCTTTCACCTCCATCGCTTGTCTCCAACTGCCTCTGCCTCACTCGGCTTCATCCCGACCCCGCCTCGGTCCAGTCAATGCCCTCGGGCTACTGCCGGCAAACCTCGCCATCACCATCACCATGCCGTCCACCGGCCTGTCGTCAGAAGCACACCTGCAACACCCAGGCGCTAGTCGGCGATCCTCTATGCAAGCCATGCCACCACCTTTTATTCGACAGCCCTACGCTATCCCACGTTGCAAGTCCCTCTTTTTCCCCATTCGAGATGCCCAGACTCCACTATGCTCTTCTCTCTCTACCCGAATGCAAACATGCTCTTGTCACTAGGACACAAATTAGACGACTATCCTCTCCCACGCACGCACACACATACTTACACCACCACGCCAAGTCTACTCCACCCCTAGTATTGCTTTTCCCATCATCACACCTTATCCTCAGCGTAATCCCAGCCACATGCTGCCGGCAATCCCTCAATCTCTCTTGTTGGGCTCGGTTGCATGTAAGTACAGCCTTGCTATCAGCTTCACTATTACCCAGCGCTAGATGACGTCCCCTCCCTAGCCGCAAACGGCTTCTGAACCTCACCGTTCGCCTTCTCCTTGCAGCCAGTTTTGCCGGTACCCTATGAGCTACGTGTCCACGGTCATGGTACCATGGTCGTAGATCGGTGCGTCAGCTCGACTGAAAGCCAACTCGACAGCTCATCGTGCAGAAGGCCCGCCTAGAGTGGGGAGCACGTGCTGGTCGGCTGCAAACTCGGCCTCCAAGCCCACGCTCCCTCTTTCTTCGGTAATTTCCCATTCGTCATATCATGCCTACATACATACAACCAGTGGGTAGTCCATGTGGTATGTGGGGGCACACACGACCATCGATGTCGTCGACCATTGCACTGCCTAGCCATGCTGTGCCTGGCTACCCCCCCTCCATTACATTTCAAATTTCACACACACACACACACATCGTTGCCGAAGCTATAGTACGGGGGTTATTTACATATACCCTCCTTCATGGGTACTGCCTGGATTGCTGTGGAGAAAGCTATGCTGTCATATCGTGACATGCTGTACTAACATCTCATCATCTCGTCACTCCCTACACACTACGGCCTTGCTGTCCGATCCGGAACACTTTTCATTCTTCCGTCATGGCCTGTCTGCGTCTGTTCTGACTCTGGTGGCCGAGATTCTGCCGCCTTGATGCTGGCAGTATTCCATGTGGAACCAAGCATACGTCGTGTACCCTCCCTGTCAAAGGGGTGCCGCATGGTCCGGACACCAGTCTACTGCCCAGGCTGCTGAACAACTTGAATGTTGTTCTTCTTCTGTAGTGGCAAAGTCAGCTGTCCGTTCCCAACCCCAGACCATAGTCTCAGTCGTCATATGCAACTCTCCTTCTCACACCACAGACACACGTACCTTCCACTTTTCCATCTCATCCTGCTTTAACTTGTACTGCTTCACTAGCTCTTCTAGCGCCTTCTTCAGGCCCTCCGAGTTAGTCTGCAGAATAGGCACTACCTCCTTAACCGTCCGCTCAGTCAATACGCCGTTGATCATGCGGAAGCATTTCCGGTCCCCCGAAAGCGGCTGCAGCGTCTCAAGCACAAGTCTAGTATACATCAGTTAATGATTCTCCTTGACTACATGACACAACCCAGGCATCGTGCTCTTTGCGTAAAGAGTAGATAATATCCTCAAAGGAGGGGGTGTTGGAGTCGCCGAACCACCGAAGAAGCGGTGTGATTGGGAAGGGGCAGGTGACTGAAGTTCGAGCACGCTATGCAAATCGTGGAAAACTTACTTGTGCTCTTCGGATTCTTGCTCGATATCCCCGATTTTGGAGGCAATGGTCTGTAGCGTGTTTTTGTAATTCTGGTACGTTGTTTGAAGCTCTGCCTTCGCATCAGCTTACATGAAATCACATTTCGGAAATTGAGAGTGTAAGGTATACCTTGTTGCTTCTTCAGCTGTGCTTGAGACGCCATGGCGAACGTGGGGTGGCGGGTGAGAGAGACGCCCACTCTGGGTTGCGGGGAACTCGGGAGAAAGAAAGAGAGAAAAAAGATCGTGCAATGGCCAATGCAGTGCACTCAGAGCTCACGCGGATGGAAATTCTACTCGCAGATGGATACGCTAAATCTGCGTATGGCTAATCTGTTCCGCGAGAATTAAGCAAAAGCGTTGTTGATCGAAACCGACGTTGCGAGCGCAAAGGCCGAAGAAAGACGCGCTCGGACGTACGGTGTTAAACGTTAGGGTACTTACGCTGAGATCTCATGCGATTCGTCCAAGAAACCAGAGATCGGATTGGTTCCAACTACACTCTCGACCAACCTCCACTCCTCACCACTTGCGCCCAAACAGTACACCCACCTCCACACTCCTCTTTCTCCTTGCGCAGACCCCAATTCCATCGAGCCTAACAATGCACCCCCACCTCCACACAGAAGAAGTCCAAAAAAGTAAACTTGCCCCTCCCGCTCCTCCCCTCCCTCTCTCCTTCTCCCCAACACACACACCCGAAGCTAACCCCCAACGCAACCCAGACTGCGCCGACGTCGTCGCAGCCCTCGAAGAATGCCACGCCCACGGCTTCCTCTGGAAAGTAACGGGCAACTGCACCGACGCCAAGCACAAAGTCAACATGTGTCTGCGCGGCATCCGGCTTGAGCGCACGCGCCTGAATCGCGAGGCAGCCAAAGAAAAGAGGGAGAGGATCCAGAAGGTGTGGAGGGAGTTGGATGAGAATAAATGAGTGCGGTGTGAGCGTAGCGAGCGTATCGAGAGAATACGAAAAGAGAAAGGGAGGGGAAGGGGGCGGGGTGTAAGAATAACGGATGAGGAGATTGGAAGGTATTTGATCTGTATATATATGGGATGGTTGATTTGGGGCGTCATGGAGTATTGCCAATATAAAAGGAGGGAGGGAGAGAGGAAATAAATGTACGAATTACAACGACCTGGAAAGAAGGTCCACTTCTTTTTATTTCAATTCAAGAAAAAAACAATATATAAACACACTCTACTCAATCTGAATCCTCACTTGATCTATTCGCCAGTGGTGTGCCAGCCAAGGGTGTACCGCCTAGTGGTGTAGTGCCCAGACTATCTAGGCCTCGTTCTGTGATCATCCTGCTACCTCCTCCTGCTTCCAGAGTATTAGTGGGTAAGGCCGGTAACCCGGATTCCTGGCGGAGTTTCTCGTATTCCTCGCCGGTTTTTTGGAGTTGTTCCTGGAGATACTTTTTGCGTTCTTCAATGCGTACTTTGTCGTCTTTGAGATCTTGCATTTTCTGGAGAAGCAGTGCTTTTCGCTGTTTCCGGGCTTCGATGTCGATGGTGAGGCCTTGGAGGATGTCGTCGAGATCTGGGAGAGGTGTGATGCGAGGAGGTGTCCTAGTGCCGTCGTCGTCTTCGTCTACTTTTTGGCCGTAACGACCCGCGCGGGCTTGGGCTGCGGCGAATGCGAAGTTGCGATCTTCGTCGGAGTCGCCAGAGCCGTCGTCTCCTGAGGAGCCCTCTGCGTCGTTGATGAGTTCGGCCATTTCGGCGCGGCGTCGTCGCTGGGCTTCTTTTTCGGACTTGCGGCCGAGGGCTATCTTGCCGTCTTCGACGTAGTCGTCGAAGCCTTCGGCGATGTCTTCGTCGTCGTGGACTAGGCGGGTTTCTCCCCATTTATCTTTGGGTCGAAGGGAAATCTTGTCTCTGTGTTGTCTGAATTCGTCCTCCCCTTGGTCGTCGGACGCCCAGGCTGCATCTTCGCCATCGTATGCGTTCTCCTCATGTGCTAAGCGTCGCCTCCGCGCCTTCTTTTCCCGTATCTCTGCTTCGGTAGGAATCGCAGATGACGTCGTCTCGAGCGACGCGACGGGCCCAAACTTTGCCGCAATATCTAGCGCGCGAATCTCCTCCTCTTCCTCGGCGGAGATCTTGAGATCTCTAGGTGTTGACGGTGTCGAGTTTCGTAGTTCAGCGATATAATCCTTGCTGTATTCAGTCGGTTTCGCAGATTCCGATACGAGTGGTGAGCGGGCCCGTAGTTGTGCACTCTTCTCCAGTGCTATGCGACTGAGGTTCGCCTTTTTCGGAGTCACAACTGCTGAATCGCTCGATTCCTCGCCATTGTTCGCCTCGTCGCCAGCACCAAACGACATACGTAGTGAAGAGCGCTTCTTTGCTTTACCAAGCGCAGGCCGCTTGACGACTACAAGGCTTAGTTAGCACAGAGCCTTTGCCAGCTTTTTTTTCACGTGGGCCTGGAAAAGTTCGCTGCAAGTTTCCCCAACGTCAGAAAGGCTGGCAATCGCGAGGAAGTTACGACTAACCTGTAGGCTTCTGTACTTCGTTCTGCGAGCTGTTGGTGCTATCGGCGGACTCGTCGTCATCGTAGCTGCCGATTTTGCGCGCTACACGCGTAGAACTGGATCGTTTCATGTTTTGTGAATTCCAGTTGATTTCCAATGCTCTTAAAACCAGTTCAAGTCCATGGAGGATTGGTAGAGGAAGACTAGTGGTCGCGCTCACATGTCGGTGGTGGTGCCTGTGCACGGGCCCTCCGCAAAAAGCCCCAGAGCTCTCCCACCATGTGTAGCACTTGCTCTTGCTTGTCGAACACCACGCGCGACCCCAGCTTTCCCACGACCGACACGAGCGTAATTACCTAGACGCCCACTCGCCGCATACACAGCGACCGAACTCTCATCGCTCTATTACCGCTTCCAACATGCCTCAAGCACAGCCCGAGTTGAAGAAGGTAAGCTTCGAATTGCTGTCCCGAATCCACTCTTACTAACCCGACCAAAGTACTTGGAGAAGCGCGTCCTCGTACAGTTGAACGGTAGTCGCAAAGTTATGGGTATCCTCCGTGGGTACGACGTAAGTCCATCTCAGTATTCCCCCAACCTCACCAAACAAAGCTCACACCGCGCAGGTCTACCTAAACATTGTCCTCGACGAAGCACTTGAGGAGAAGGCTGGCGGTGAAAAGGTGCGCATTGGAATGGTGGTAATTCGCGGAAACGCCGTAGTTATGCTCGAGGTACGAAGTCCCCTGTATCCCTAATAAATACGGTCCATCGCAAGCTAACTAACCTGCTCTAGGCGCTCGACCGTATCAACCAGGACGTCCCTAAGATCGGACGGTAAAGAGTGTGCACACGACCAGAGACGAGGAAGCAAAATTCAGCGGTATACCGGAACAAGTACCGGAGCGGAAAGCAAGATGGCACAGAGTATGGGAAGATTATTCAATGGCGCATCTGGCGTTTGGGGCGCGAAAAGAAACTATTGGGCATGCCTTTACCAGGCTCCCCCTCCTCCCTTTTCTTTTCCATCGCCTGCATCTCTCCTGTTCCGAGCAGTTTACCATTTACAGAGGACAGTGTTTTATTGTTCCTCTTGCGCGACATCTGTGTTGACAGACTGACTGGATTATTTACGCGATATAGTACCCTCGATACGATGACAACCGAGGGACCACCAATAGAGCATTTGAGAAAGCGCAAGTAGGATTCGATTCATATGATCGATAGAGAAAGAAATGAAATCAGTGCTATGGGTTCCAGTCACTTGGCATTTTCAACACCGGAATTAAAGGAAGCAACAGCTTATCAATTGCATACTAAAAACATGACTTCTTTTATTGCATTTTAAATTGATCTACCGACAACAGGACACAGCTAAAGCTTCGCCTACAACTTGGGTTTCTCAGCCTTCTCATTCTCCCTCTTAACCTCCTGCACCAACTCCCACGCAATCTCCGCATACGGCCTCATCATCTGCCCATACTCTTGCGCCTGTGCACTACTCGCCTGCCTCAACGCATACCGCGCCGCAATCCCCTGCATGATAATCGCAAGCCGATACGTACTAAACGCGTTTCCCCAGGTGAAATCCGGGCGCGGATCCCACTCCGCGACCTCAGAGTACCACGTGATAAGCTGCTCACAGGTAGGTAAACCCGGTGTAGCTCCAGGCTGAAACCCTTGGTGAGCACGCCCGATCGACATGGCGGCCTGGCTTGAGGCCGTGATGTACGGCGACATGACGTTGTTGAGGTCAGACAGCGGGTGGCCGATTGTACTCATTTCCCAATCCAGGATGCCGATGACGCGGGGCTCGGTTTTGTGGAAGACGACGTTGTCGATTTTGTAGTCGCCGTGGACAAAGGTTGCGCGGTCTTTTGGTTGGGTGCGGGGGTCGCTGAAGAAGGAGACCATGTCGTCTTGGTGCGGGATTTTACCTACGGGCTCGCCGGTTTCTTTGTCTTTGGCCGAGGCTTGCGAGGCGGAGATTGTGGTGAAGGTTGCGATTTGGCGGGTGTAGAAGCCCGAGGGTTTGCCGTAGGAGGAGAGGTTTACGGAGGAGGGGAGTACGCGGTGGAATTTTGCGAGGGTGGTGATTGCGGAGTGCCACCTTACGGGCAGGTTAGTTAATGTATGGAGTTTGAATGCTTTTTAGCCCTTGAGACGGCATGTGGGACATACATTTTTGTTCGGTCCTCTGGAGTTACATCAGGAAGGACGGGGTCTTCAAAGATGCGGCCGTCGAGAAACTCCATGATGTAGAAGTCGGTGCCGATGACTTTTTCGTCTTGACAGAGACATAGTGCTCGTGGAACGGGGACGTCGGTGTTTTCCAGTGCATGAATGATGCGGTATTCACGATCGACTTTGTGTGCAGTCTGCGAGCAGGCAAGCAGGTTAGCTTTCTTTTTCTTGGTGGTTGGAAGGGGACTAATATGTAGATGTGTATGTACCTTTGATAGCAGCTGGCCCGGAGGCTTCTTCCTCAGCACATACTTCTTTCCAGTCTTATCCGTCAACTGGTATGTCGGATTTGATTGTCCATAGCCAAACTAGCTTCTGTATTAGTAAATCGTGTTCCTCGGGTCAAGCTTCATGCTTGCTCCACTACACACGCACCTGCTTCACATCCAAAGGAACCTTAATTTCAGGAACATGAGCAGCGATGTAGCGCTCCAAGGAGGCTACGTCAATGGGCTGCCGAACATTGCCAGCCATGGTGGGTGCGTCTGGAGAGAGCACATGGTAAGCGCGGGCGCACAGTGATGTAGCTGGCGCGGTTGAGCATCACCGAGCCATGAGCCTCGGCAATTGTTGGACATGGGGGGATCTGGCTCGGCGAGTCGGGAGTGTCTGCATCTCCGCAGCCAGCTGAATCGGGATGAGCATGAGCATTGGAGAAAAACGACTTGTTCAATACAGTTCAACATAAAAAAGGAGTTATGTTTCCTTGAGACGTGGGCCAATGATGTCCGTGACTGATATTCCAAAGGCCTTTTTTTTAAAAAAAAAACCCCCCCGATGGTTGTCATGCCACTCCACATATTCCTTGCCTTAATCTGAAACGGATGCTCGTAATAGCACACACTCTAATAAGTGAAGGCAGATACAGCGTATCCATCTAGCAGCATGATGGAGCATCGCCTGCGAGATTGTCTGCATCCAACGCAGACCGCCAGGGGAACTTGTGGAAGTGCTGGTCCGGGCGACATGACCTCACGTGCCCACGCGTTTGCGCATGTTCGGCACGCAAGGGCCAGCTCGCGGGTCTGTGGGCAAAGGCACGGCTCCCACTTCAACGTACGGTCCACGGTTCAGACGTTTTCCTCCTCCGTGTACAAGGCCAATGTGCTGAGAGTGTCCACGCAGATGGGACTGTAGGTACTTACTTATATCCTTACACCTATCGTCCACCAACCCCTGTAGAGACGGAGCCGCTTTGATTGCAAGCCTGTCTTGCCAAAACCCCTGAGGTGTCACAATTGACAACTGTCGACCCTCTACATGTGTTGAGCGGCCTAGCATGCATCAGAGAGGGCCTGTCTGCTATGCTAAGCGCAACCACCGACTGATGCTGTAGACTTTATTGGATCCGTTTTGGTACCAAGGAGCGACGGTTGGTCATGGGCGGCCCCATCACCCACTAGGTCGGGGTGACGTGATGCGGCCTTGTTGAGCGTGGTATTGCAAAGACATTTCCCCAAGGCGTCAAGCCGCAGAGTTTATAGCCGTCCACATCCAGGGGAACGCGGGACGGGGCGCATAAAGAACAATTAGGAGCGCCATGTCGCCCGAATGGGATGATCGCAATTCATTGGGCAGCTGTCGGTTAAATAATCACGCTCTACCGTCGCCCATGACTTGGCTGTCCAGACCCCTGTAGTCCCCTCTTATCAAAACAAACACCGTCCTTGGTCTGTCCAACCTACCCTACACCAAGGAACAGGTCTACCCTGCGACAAACAACGCCCTGGCATGGCCTATCCCCAGACTCCCCGCCGCCTTGGGGCGCGACCTATGCTACATCCCACTGCCTCATCGCCCAACCTAAACGCCGCCAGCAAAAACATGGCCCGGCAGGCCTCCCTCTCCGCACTCGTAGGCGGCAACTCGCCAGCACACCGCATGGGCGCCGACGGCCAGGACATTGACGTGGGCGACACCGTAGATGTCCCTGGTGGCATGGTCGGCGTTGTCAAGTTTGTCGGCAGCATTCGCGGCAAGCAAGGAGTCTTCGCCGGCGTTGAACTCAACAGAGAATACGCCGCGCGGGGCAAGAATAACGGCTCCGTCGATGGGTACGCATGCCCACCGCTCTTCTGAACACACTCCTGGGGGCATCCACTGATGGCGACACAGCACACAGTACTTTGACACTTCGATCCCCAACTCCGGCATCTTCCTCCCTGTGCATCGCGCCCAAAAGCGGGTCTCAGGAGGCTCATCCGACTTTGCGCCCGAACCAGTCACACCTTCGTATCCCAACTTCAGCCTCTCCACCACCGAAAAACCCAACTTCGGCCACGATGCGCCAAAGTCGCAATTCTCCCAGTCCATCGGACCCGGTGTCCGCGCAACCAGTCCCCAGGGCAAATCCAGCCTGGGCCGCTCCTTTGCTCGCCCTGAATCGCCCTATCGTCAGAAGCAAGGCTTGAGTGCCTCGCCGGCTCGCAGTGGCTCACGCACACCCTCTGGCTTCTCCAAGAGCGCAATCGGCGCACCCCCGCGCTTTGCAAGCCCGGCCCCTCCGCGCTTTGCCAGTCCTGTCCCGAGGGCTCCTCCCCTCCAGAAGCCACGAACACCCGGTCCCCAGCGATCCTACTCGCGGAGCAGCTCTCGCGTTGGCCAGCAAGATATTATTGAAGAAGACACGGAAACGACACCCATCGGCGCAGCGCGCACGAGCAATGATTCCATATCCAGTTACAAACATCGCCGCCCGGGCTCACGGCTGGGCTCCTCTCCCAGCGACGAGGTGCAGCGGCTACAAGCGCTTTTGGATGAACGAGAGAGGCAACTGAAAGAGCAGGCTGCATCACTGAGCGAAATGGAGGCCAGTCTTGCTGAGATTCAGAGTCTGATACCAGAAGATGGAATGGACATGGGGTCGGCGCACGGCAGCAACGAGCCCACCGATGTTGCACAACTACGAGCACTTCTGCGAGAGAAGAACGATAAGATTGCTATGCTCACGTCCGAGTTTGACGCTCATCGCTCTGACTTCCGAAGCACCATTGACACTCTCGAACTAGCCAGTACCGAAACTGAGCGAGTATACGAAAAAAAGGTCGAGGAGCTGACGGAAGAACTGCGAGAATACCAGTCTCGTACTGAAGACGTTGAGACCGTTGCTATGCAGCTGAAGCAACTCGAGGAGCTTGTCCAGGAGCTTGAAGAAGGCCTGGAAGATGCGCGCCGAGGCGAGGCAGAAGCTCGAGGCGAAGTGGAGTTCCTCAGGGGTGAAGTGGAGCGTGGCCGATCAGAGCTTCGTCGCGAGCGAGAGAAGGCCGCTGCAGCTCTCAAGGGCGCAGGTGCCATGGTCGATACGCCTCAAAGCCCAAGTCAAAGAGAGGTAGAGCAACGTGACGATGAAATCCGAGGACTCAAAGCCATTATCCATTCCTTGAGTTCTGGTGGGGACGAGCGTGTACGTTCGCCTCTATCGCCACAAGGCCCTGCTGTGGACGCTGAAGAGCTTGCACAAGCAAAGGCAGACGCACAGCGCCTGGAGCGCGAAAAGGAAGAGCTTCGTGGTCTTGTGGAACGCAAGGCTTACCGAGAAGAAGAACTAGAGCGTGAGATTGAAAAGTTGAAGAGCCAGCTCGGTCTTGCCGAGCAACGTGACAGCATGATTAGCAATGGTGTGTCTGAGGCCACAGCAGTGCAGAAGAAGCCTGGGGAGCGTGACTCCAAAGACACAATCATGAACTGGAAGGACTCGTCACAGCGCAACACTCCTCCCGCTCTTGCAATAATGCCCGAGTCCGACGGCCGCTCATCTGTCAACAGCAGCCATCTCTGGTGCGAGATCTGCGAGACTGGCGGCCACGATATCCTCAACTGCTCCGCCATGGGCGGCGACGCATCCACTTACTCCCGCACAAACGACAGCATCCACGGCAAAGACGGCGTCATCGAAGGTCTCCGCGGCCTCTCTGTCTCCGACCGCTCCCTCTCCGAGCGCCGCCCATCCATCCTCACCCCATCCAAGACCCCCGGTAGCGCCCCAACCGCTCCTCTCCCCAACCCTTCCCTCACCGCGTCCAACTCCGACCTCGTTCCCCCCAAGGGCGCCGCCATTGCCGACCCCGACAAATGGTGCGCCCTATGCGAAAGCGAGGGTCACGATGTTACGGCCTGCCCTAACGAAGATGCTTTCTAAGTAAAAGCCCTGAACCTCATGCCGACTTATGCCAACCAAAAAGAAACCTACGTCCCTTGATGAAGAATTCGACGTCGAAGTTGAATAGTATACATAACGCAGGGCGTGTAATCAATCACAGAGACCTCAGTAAAAGAAAGAAAGAAACAAAGGATAAAAGAAATGCTCGCACGACATCGCTCCTCCCCCCCTCCCCATCTCACCCCCAAAAATGCACGCATTTTGGGACAAGAGAAAAGTTGTAGAAAGAAAGAAGATTGTTCCAAAGGCACACACTCACATATTCTCATATCCATCCACCCACCCTCCCTCCCTCCCTCCGTTACCAACGTACCCGTCTTCGCATTTGGTTTTACGTTCGTCTTTCTTTGTTTCAAAGAGCGCATGATATCCCCATCCCATCTCCCTCCTCAATCTTGATCTTTTTTTTGGCATTTTTGGGGAGGTTCTTTCTTTCTTTCTCTCCTCACACTTTGGGTTTTTCTTGCCTTGTGCTTGTACTGCCTGGCAACCCCACCCCCCTAAAACACGACAAGTGTTATGTAGTAGCTTTTTTTTATATATGTAGTCGAACTTATTTTATTCTATTTTCACCTCATTTTTTTAATCTTTTTTTCTCTCTCCCTCTCTTTCAAGTGGAATCGACGAGAGGTACTAATGCTTATTGTTTAATGTGTAATTTTTCTCGAGTCCAAGACTGGTTACGGTTTGTTCAAATGGACAGAGGGATGTGCGAAACAAGACAGAGAGACTTTGCTTTTTCTTCGTACATTTTGTGTGCGTATGTATGTGTGTACATGGATACCAACAATAAACACATGTACGTAACTCTGATTCAAAGAATTTTAACCGGATATCAAACGCCAATTTTTAAAAAACAACAACAACCCTTATGCCATATATATGCAACCATCTCAAGCCCTCTTCCCAGACTTATGCTTCTTACTCTTCTTCCCGGCACTCTCCTTGAACTTCTCCGCCTCCTTATACGCCTCCTCGACCGCCTCCCCTACTTTCCGCTTCTTCTCGCCCGTCTTGACAGACACCGTCATGCTACCCGCTGCGCCCTTCTTCGTCGCGTTGCTGATAGCGCGCTCGGCGTCTTCCCAGTCGGTGGCTCCAGTGCCGATTTCGTATCTGTTGGTTGTACAAATTAGCCCGAGCAATGAAAATTGGTAGAATAAGGGAAACTTACTTGTGCAAAGGCAAAGCATCAATCATACTCCTCTGTCTCTCTCTATCCTCTGCAAGAAACTCTTCTCCGCCCTCTTTCAACTCCTCTTCCAAGTTCTTCTCCAGCGGCTTAAAGCGGCCTGCATCTCCATCTGCCGCTCCCGCATTATCTTCAATGTCCATAGCCTCAGGCATGGTTTCCTGAACAGCGCCTTCAACAATGCTGCGGAAGGCGGTAGCGGCTTTGCGGATAATCTTGACGAACATGGCCATGAGTTGACTTGCGTTTGCATCTTTGAGTTCTTTTTCTACATCGGAGAATTCTTTGCGCTGGAGGCCGATGGCGAGGAGGAGGGATTTTTGGATGCCGGTGAGTTTGACCGTGTCTTTGAGACGGCCGGTGAAGTAGAGGTGGGCGATGGAGGGGAGCATGTCGAGGATGACGTGGTAGTCTAGCATGTTGTTTGCGTAGGATTCCAGGCGCTTGAGGTCGAAGGGGGTGAAGAGGGCGTCGAGTTCGGCTTTGGTGATGGGTTTCGCGGCGAGGTCGACGTCGAGTTTGGAGCCTGCTGAGGCGGACTCTTCTATCGAGAGAGATGTTGTGGATGGGAATGTGCGGAATTGATAAGAGAGGAGGGAGAGGAAGCGCTTCTGGAAGTCCTTGGCAAAGGCTGCTACCCAGCTTCCATCTGACGAGGTAGTCTCGAGCGAGCGTAGCATGATACATGTGTGCTCTCCAGTCAGATCGTTGGGTGTTTGCCGAAGGTACACTGGCACAAAGGATGCGCGTTTCCAGAACTTATGCAACTGCGACGTGAGACCGTATGATACACCAACGTAGTCAAGCCTGGGTGACTTCAACTCCTGTAACCGAGCGAACAACGGCGGCATCTCGCTTGCCTCCCTAACCTTGACGTTATCCTTGAGAAGTGATGCATCTTCCAAATCTTCCTCTGTGACTCTTCGCATCTGCTCTACCTCTTGAGGTTCCGTCTCGGACAAGCTTGCGAGCTTGCCATCGTAGAAATCAACCAGGAGTTGCAGGGCCTTTGATCCGTATCCCATGTTGACGTATTCTGGGTTTGTTGCTATCCGCACCACACGGGCACCCGACAGACTTGCAAAGTTCTCATCCTGGAATTGCTGAGACACAATCCATGGGATCAAGTCACCGCCGGCACGCTGCCCTCTGCTCAAACTGTTCAGCACACTTTCCCTGCTAATCTGACCTTCCAACGCCACTTGAATGACACAAAGAGGCTCAGGAAGCTTGTTGTCCTCTGCAGGTCCGGTAAGGACGAACAGGTGGTGCGCTGGCGCATCGGACATGAGCTGCAAATCGTTGGGTGTGTTCTTGTAGTGACTGGCAACATAGAGCGCCATCATCTTCTGCAAGAACTTTTCTGCAGCTGGATTGTAAGAGAAAAGTGTATCGCGATTTACGTGGAGGAGCTGGCACTTGTCTGGGTGAGGGCATCCTGCTGTGGCTACTTTTCGGGGCAGGGTTGCATCGAGACACAAGAGGTCGTTCATCCAGCGTTCGACAGAGTCGCCTGGAGCGTATCGAATTGGCTCTGAAAGCGTGATTTCTCGCAACGAGCGGCCTGTCATCGTAGTCTCTGAAGCATCCTTTGTCTCCTTTCCTGTTGAGCGATCTACGACGTGTGTCGAGCCATTGGAACCCTTGCCTCGTGATTGCTCGCGAAGTTGCTGTATGAGCTTCAGAGACAGTGATCGACCAGTACCCTCGTAACCATTGATTGTCGAGGCCATGAAGACGAGGTAAGGGCCCATGAGTTTCCGTACCAAGGGTAGAGGAATAGCTGCAGCTTCGTCAATAACCAACAACTCCGCTTGGCCAAGAACATGCGAATCTTCGGGCTTGATGTATTGAATCACTTGTCGGTGCTGGCGGTGTAACTCGATCCTTACAATCGCCTTGTTCTGATCCGGCTGAGTGGACTGCATAATCGTATAGTCCTGGTGATCGACATAGTTGAGCGAGTCAAAGCCCTTAAGGATGAATTCGAATAGCGTCTTCAAGTTCTCTGGACTTGGCGATGTGATGTAGATGTTGCTGTAGCCGTGTGCGACCGCTGCTGCTACAGCCACACCCAGAGCTGCTGATTTACCTCGACCACGCGCTGCTGTCAGTGTAACCGTGCTTCGCAGAGTTTTCTCCACAATCGCCTCTACAAACGTGAGGAGGGCCTTTGCCTGGTCCACAGTCTTTGCTAGCTTGACCAGGTCTCCAGTGGGAGGCGAGTCCGCTAGGGATTCTTTAATCTCCGCCAATTCCTTCGCCTTTGGTGTCTTGCCTTCCAATTCTGGGTCTGGTGGCGGTAATTGCTTGACGTGCTTTCCACCTGAAATCGGAAGCACATTCAGTTCATCGTCGACAACCAAGCAGCTGTCGCACTTTCCAAGTGACAGTAGGAAACGTTCATTGAAGCGCGCAACGACATCGCTATGCGCCTCTGTTCGGTATCTGGAGTGGATATCCATGGACATGGTATACAGCTGCTTCAAGCTGCTCATGCCCTTCAACAAGAGTATAACCAGTCCTCCACCCTCAACTGTCTCTATCGTCCGCGCAAGGAGATTGGGCGTAAGCGCTTCGAAATCCTGGAGGATACACATGCCGTATGTGTTACCCAAAATCTTTTCCGTCTCTTTGTAGTAGACATATCGAATGTTCTGCGTCGAGATAAATAACTCGAATGGATCCTCGGTGTCGACATCACGTATGCCCCGCTTGATCTCGTTCTTGATCTTCTTTTCGCGCTTCTTGCGGTGACTGGAAAATCCCAGTAGCTTGTTCTTGTATGCCCACAGCACAGACTTGTTCAGCTTAACGTCGACGTTGAGCAAAATGTGGTAGAGATTGACAATGACGTCCTTTTGGCGGTCGCCAACAACGACGAAGAAACTACGCTTCTTCTCTTGTGCGCCATTTCGAATCAGCGCCGGAATGCGGGAGTCGATGGCTTTCTTCGGCATCTTGAGAGCTGCGCAGGCGGCGGCGCCTCCTCTTCCGTGTTCGAATGTGTCTGGATGGCGCAGGCAATTGTATAACACCAAACGAGTCGCAAGGTGCTCTTGGGTGAATGACAAGGGAGTGACACCTGCTGCTGGTGTTGTGGTGGGATTGGCGGCGCGTGGGAGCAAAAGTTCTGGCCGCCGAGGAAGCTTCAAAGGTTCCGAGAAAATAATTGTTATCGATAACGAAGTCGCGCTAGCACTACATCATCCAAAGCGCGCACATTTGGTCCAATCAAAGCCTTTTACTAAACTCGTCATTCAAAAGTTGGGATGTATGCTTATTCCCAGTAGTTGAACTATGGAATGCCTTGAACTATTTCAATCTGGTGTCTTTATGCAATCATCTTACACCCTCTTGCTCGCCTTTTCGCTCTCCGTGTACTTCTCCAATCCCACATGCTCATTGATCCAATCAAATACAACCTCATGCCACATCAGACTGTTCTCTGGCTTAAGCACCCAATGGTTCTCGTCTGGGAAGGTCAAGAATTGGCTCTCAATCCCTTTGCTCTGCAACACATTGAATGCTGCCAACCCCTCACTAATCGTCAGTCTGTAATCCAACTCGCTGTGGATGATAAGCTGCGGTGTAGCCCAGTCCTTCGTAAACCTGCGTAGCATGAATTAGTAACGATTTTAATTTGAGTATAGTTGGGTAAACGTACTTGCTTGGATCCCACTTATCCCAGCCGTCAGGGTTACCCCAGAGGGTGCCTTTGAGATCGTGGAAGGGGAAGTAGAGTTCTTCAGAAGACATCTGGCCGTGCATGCTGAAGACGCCGTCGTGAGTTACAAGGGCTTTGAACTTGCGGCCTAGATCGTGGCCTTGTATCCAGTTCATCATGTAACCGCCGTATGAAGCACCAAGAGCAACAGTGCGATCTGTGTCGACATAGCTGACATTGGACTTGATGTATTCGAATCCCAACTCGAGGTCTTGGTAGGGCAGTCCACCCCACTGGCCTTGGATGGCATCAGTAAAGGCTTGGCCGTAGCTCGTGCTACCCGTGGGGTTTGGACAGATGACGACGTAGCCTTGCTCAGCAAATACAGCAGGATTCCATCGTGTGCTCCATCCGTCGGTCCACGCGCCTTGTGGCCCACCGTGGACCAGGTATGCCAGTGGATACTTCTCTTTGGATGAAAAGTTACTGGGCTTTATGACCCAAGCATGGACCTTGGTATCCTTAGCCGCGCCGTCCCAGTGAATCTCGTCGATTTGATGACGCGATAATCCAAACATGGAGCCTGAGCGTGTATTGGAAGAAATGTACTTGGTAGTGAGATTGTCGGGATCCGAGTCGTACGGTCGGTCATCAATAGGCAGATTGTATGTATCCACGCTATTGGGACGAGTGCTTAGGGGTACTAGCGAGTACAAAGAGTTCTCGATCAGGCTAGTAGAAGTGACAAATAAATCGCCATTGTTGAGGACCTGGGCACCGCCAATAGTTCCACCTCTCACAAGAAGTGAGGGGAGAGGTTCTTTCTCACTACCTGGCTTGGGAGGACCAGCACTGTACAGATTCCCACGACCGTGCGCCTCCGCTGTGAAGTAGAGGTGCCAATCATCAGGACTCCAAGCTATCGATTGCGGACTTTGATCCCATTTGCCCTTGCCATCTTCCGAAGCGTAAAGAAGAGTAACTCGTGATGGATCCTTGTAATCGTGGATGATGAATGCTTGGTTCTTGTCTGACTCGTATCCATCAGTCTTCATGGACAAGAATGCAATCATTTTGCCAGAGTTTGACCAGACTGGAGAAGTGCTCGCGCCTTCGAAACCTTCAATCGTAGTCTTTTTGATTTCAGGAATGTCCTTTGAATGCAAGTCATCCCAGAATCCTTCGGCTCCGGAAACATAAATGTTGGTCTTGGTATGGGTAGCTGGGTTGAGATCAGGGTCTTTCGAGGTAAAAACAAGACCATTCTTCGAGATGTCAAAGTGATCTTTGCCTCCAAATGGCTCAATTGGGCTCTCGAAAGAGGTACCCTTGAGTGCGTTCTTGAACGGCTGCTCCAACTTCAGAACTGTTGAGCTTTCCGATTTCTCCACGCTCAACTTGCCAAGCCATATTGCGTTGCGGTTCTCAGTCACATAATGATCCCAGTGGCGGACGAAGCCAGATTTGTACAGCTTTCCTGATGTATGCGACTTTTCAACCTTTTCTGGATTGAACAGCGTACCATCTGGTTTTGCCTTACCGACAAGTGCCAGCGCATATGTGCCATTGCCGAGTGGGTAGGTCTTGGAATCGCTGACTGGGCCTTCTAAAGTACCAGCTGTGTATTTACTAGTAGCAGGTTAATAATCCAATTATCAGAACGTAGGATCATGAAATGCAATACATACTTTTTCTCAAAGTTCTCTGGTGACCCGATGACCAGCTCTGTTGTGCCATCTTCATTCGACTTCAACAAAAGCACCGTCTCATCGTCAAGCCACGTAGGCTCGCTGAAAGCCTTGTCATCCGTCACCAGGCTAGTCTGTTGACTTTCAACGTCCAAAAGACGAATCTCAGATTTCTTTTCGTGCTCAGAGAAAGAATAAGTCGACACAGAATACAGAATCTTTGATGCATCCGAGTTTGGAGAGCCTTGAGATCTCCGAGGTGCTTCAAGGAGCACCTTGGGCGTAAACTTGGCGGCTCTGATCGTCATGATGATGGTGGCCTGCGAAAATCAGGCGCCTGCTTAAGATGTCAGTTTGCAAGATTATGAAATGAATAAAAAAGATGGTTAATCTTTGTGTTATCGAGTGCTCGTGTCCAGCTTCGTGGCTAGGTCAATGATGCTATCCCAACAAGCAATATGCAAGGATGCAGACCGCCACTTGGAGATGTCCTTGCCTTTGACATAGCAATACCAGAAGTGCCACTTACTAAGAGAGATGTTCTTTCAAATGCCGAAATTGCTTGCAAGAACAAGAACGACAAGTAAACAAATGTGAAAGAGCACCGTGGTAGACGTGGTACGTGGAACTAGGCGGATGTGGTTGGCCGACCGACCCCTCACGCCAGCCACCCACAGCGGCTAGCGGCGCCTTTGTGTCATCACTCACCGATATTGCGCTACCCCGCTCGGGATCGAAGATGCTGCCTGTACAACCAAGGGTCCCGAACACCACAAGCTGCGTTACTTTCAGCATCTTGCCATCGTTATAAATAACGGAATTTGAAAAAACACTAAAATTCAGTCCAAGGACATCAAGTCCTGTGGCGCAGTGGTAGCGCGCCGTTCTTATAAGATTCGTCAGACTCTTATGACCTCATCCAAGGTTATGCGGATGCCGTGGGTTCGAAGTAGGTTTCTCCCGCAAGAAATCAGTTTGATTTTCTTTACTAACAGCTCTTCCAGCCCCACCAGGACTATATCTCCTTCCTTTTTTTTGCCCCATTTCTACCCACGAAGTTGGGTAGACGTTTTGCCTTTTGCTTCTGCAGACATACGTACATACATACATTCATGCGTTAATTTTTAGAATCATACTGCTCTTACGCAATTAGCGATATACACTATATTTGGTACACACTCCAAAAAGAACCACAACACCAATAAATATGATCAAACGTTTGACGTGAAGTTTCCATCCAACGTCTCAAGATAGCACTTCACTTACACACCAGCAAGAACAATAGTAAGAATAAGAATACGTATGATTCATTACCAACCATTCATAAAAATAAACCAAGTGGAGGATATCTAGAACATGAAAAGGACCGCTCAAAAGAAGAAAAGAAAAAGAAACGCACGTTGCTATACAAAAGAAGTCGCCCCATCATACGCCCTAGGTCTGTACACCCCAAGCCAACACCCTTCCCTCCCCCCCCAAAAATACGTGTATTCATAAGAAGAGAGAAAGTCCAATCATAACATCATTATCCATCCAAATTTACTCTTACTCCCGAATAAAGCCGGAGTAGAGAAACTCGGAATCGTATTAGTAAAAAAAAAACAGCAGCTCACGACTTCCAAATCTGCCACTTCTTCTTCTGCTTCGGAACAACAAAGCTATCTTGACTCATCTGCTCCCCTTGCTGCTGCTGCTCCGCGAACCCTGTCTCTTCCTCTGTAGCACTATCAAAGCTATCTTCGTCATCGTCAGATGGCGGACCAGTGCCGAGATACCTATTTGCGGTGCCGACGCTGCCGTTGCGTTGCGGGTATGTAGGATACGTAGCGGTTGTACGGTCGTAGCCGCCGCGGGAGGGCTGGGCGGCGTAGTCTGCGCGTTGGACAGGTTTTTCGGTGTATTCGGGGTCGATTACCTGGCGGGGGGCCATGGCTGGGTGGCTTTGGCCGTCGCGGCCGCCGCTGCTGAAGTAGTTGCCGCCGGCGGTGTCTTGTCGGGGTTGGAGACCTTGGCCGTCTCGGGCGTAGGGGGAACCAGGACCTGCGCCGACGATTGCGGGATGGGGTGGGTAGGATTCGCGCTTGGCTCGCTTTTGCGATTGCGTTGCTGTGAGGCCGTATGGGCTTTGGCCTCCTGTAGCTCCTACTGGTCTCCGTTTCACCCTCAGGGGATCATCCGGGTGTGTTGCTGGTAGTTGTGACTTGTGGGAAGAGTTGCTATATGTAGGCTGTATGCGAGTGGAAGCAGAGCGAGATGGAAGTGCAGTCGCTTGGGCAGCAGTTTTCATCTCTTGAGGATGCTGAGGGGCGCTCGCATTCCTCTTCGCAGCGACACTGTCCCAAGCAAAGGCTCTAGCACCGGCATTCGGCCCTGTGTCTAGACTTCGACGTCCTTGGATTCGAGCTGCAGGATTGTGAACGGCTCCATCGGACTGAGCTGGGCCTGCTGTCCGGGCTGAATTGATATGGAAACCAGAGCTGAGGAGATCGTTACGGGGGACAGTGGTAGTAGCGGCAGCGCCAGTAGCAGCAGAGGCTGGCGCCATGGCTGGAGTTGGTATTGCAGGCGTGGTAGGAGCAGAGGCAGACCCGCGTCCATTACGTGGACCAATGCCTGGAATTACTACCTTGGGCCCGACTTTGTACTGTTTCCGTTTGCGTTCTTCCTCATCTTCACTAGAAATCTCGCCGAGCTCGCTTCCGCTTTCGCTACCTGAGATGGAGTTACCATCTTCACCGATTGTAGTCTTGCGTTTTCCACCAAAGGCGCGGAAGAAGCCTCGAGGTTTACGGGGCTCCTTTTCCTCGACACCAGACTCAGTTTCGACATAATCGAGAGCTGGCACAAGTAGTCGATACGGTGTTGTGATACCTGCCGGGTCGTGCTGTGAAACCTCGACATTGAGGCAAATATCAAGACCACCTTCGAGGTTGATAAACTCCTGCTTTTTCACGCTCTTCCTGCTCAGTACGCTAGGGCGACGGTGGAAATTGGACGGCCGGTCCTGAGATTGGCTGCGGCGACCTCGAGGCGTTGTGCTTTCCGAGGTGCCCGGGCGGTCGCCATCCATTGAGGGTCGACGACGGAATAGCGAGGATAAAGAATTGCGACGAGGATGAGCAGGCCTCTCTGGCTCCGAACGATCAGGTGAAAACGAAGATTTCAGTTGATGGTGGCCCACCTGCTGGTCATCGGCAGCTGCATAAGCCGGGTTGTTGCGATATGATACAGGAGGACCCTGACGCCGTGCAGAAGGCCTTGTTTGCTGTCCACTCAGCCTTCTCACCAGCTGACCAGGTGCAAAATCAGCGAACGATCTTCCCGCACCATGACTATCTGGGGTGACAGGCGGTGATGGTGTCTGTGACGGTGTAGATCCTGGCTTGTATTCTCGAATGCTACACCAATTTCGGTGAGGGAGGAGATGATTGTTGTTTCTCTTTTTCCCGTCCACACCATGGGTGAATAGTGGGATCATGTCTTCATCCGTGTCCGAGTCTAGATGATGTATCTTGTTGCGTTTGTTGATGATATCTGCCATCATATCGGGAGGCGGAGTGTTGACTATGGCCGAGGAAATGACATTTGGCATGTACCTGTGATCCTTGTCCTTTGGTACGTTGAGCTTCTTGTTACTGTAGAATTGACCAACCGCTGCCAGATGGACATCGCCACCAAGAATTGTGACACGCACAGATTTGGTGGAGGCAATGTGTTGCAGCTCACGAATGAACCAGTTGCGTTCCTCCTTGTGGTGCTTTGCAGTCCAGTGATCATCCAAGTCATCAAGAATCTCCACGCCGCCGTCAAACTTGTTCACAAAGTTACCCAGCATGCCAGTGCGACCAAGAGCCTTGATGGGATCCATGAGCCTACTAGTCAGGATATTCTCGAGGAAGTTCAATCGAGGGTAGGCAATGGGCACACCAAGGAGTACGATCAAGTGTTTAGTCTCGCCCTTGACTATCTCATCCTCAAGACGGTCAAAGATGATGTCATATGAATCCTCGGTAAGTATCTCATCCCGCTGCCGCTCTGTACGGCAGTCAAGACCAAGAAAGGCCACAGGCCTACCAAGTCGCATAAAGACACTTCTGGATCGTTCTTTGATGTAAGGACCGGGGTTTTTGCCAAGCACCCATGAAGGCTCTGTCTTTTCTGTCTCTGCGGGCACAGATTGGTGCTGGAAGAGCATATAGTACTTGAACGCAACAGCGCCGACTCCTGTGAAAACTGGAGTTTGCATGAAGTGGTGGGGATATGAACCAAAGCCCTAAGTAACCAATTTAGATAGCATTCAGATATTATTGCGGGACCAAACTTACGTCGATAATGTCATGATCATCCCAGATGTTGATCATAGGAATCTGTGAATTGGCCAAGCCAAACATACCCTGGGAAAACCACATCGCGTACCGATCTAGGTAAAACTGCTCAAGCTCATTCTGCATCTCCTCGGAAAATGGTTGATGATGCTTGTGTAGAGGATTTCTGTTTTCGGTCCATTGCCTGAACAAGGTTGTCTCCCTCATAGCAGCATCGTTGTAGATTTGATCGCCCCCACCAATCATTACATGAAACGGGCGGGTCTGATGGGTATTGAGGACGTCGCGCCACATGGGATCTGGACCACAGAACTCATCGGGGTCGACACTAGCAGAAAACCCGTTGCAGCTGTGGAACATGATGTTCATGGATTCCCCCTTGGCAGGGACCCAGAACCCAATAGCCGGACCCTGGTTGATCTTGTAGGCGATGCGTGTTTGGCTAGTCCCGAGTTCGACTTCAATGTTGAAGCGCCAGAAAGTTACACCCCGCTCAGCGTGCAGACGAATACCAGGGAAGTCGCGTACTTTGCCTAGCTTCTCGCCATCTCTCTTATGGATGCGAGTGGACTTGGCAGATCCGTTAGCAGTGCTCCGAGTCTTGGAGAATAGCCCCGTGCTGTTTTCGACGCGCGATAGGTCCACGTCTTCGACAATCTCATCAATAGGCCTGACGAATAGCGTCTTGCCGGTGCGCGACACTTTGGCCTGGCCTTCGATAGGGTCAATATATGATGGATCAAGCTGGTCATGGTCTACCTCCTCCGGTGGTGGAGGCAGGATATCCATTGGCTGTTTGAACAGTCGTAACGTCGGTGGCTTGGAATAGGACGAGGACGCGTCAACAGTCACAATCATGACACTGCCTCGCCATATCTCCCGCTCTTGACCTGGTTTGCTGCGGTCTTTGCGAAGACCCGTGTAGCGTAGGAGCGGTCCACACTTGAGGTACAACGGTGGATTAAAGCTGGTTGGCAAATGTGTGTCATCAGCATAGCCATCATACATGGGTTCCGCATAGCTGTTAGAGCGTCTTCGCCGGGCCATTTTGGTTTCTTCCCACCATGCCTTGTTGCCGCTGTTAGCCGTGACTGGGGCGTTCAAGTCAAGATCGTCAGCAACAAGGGCGCCGACCGGGGCATTTTTCCATTCATCGAGCACTGCCTTGGGTGTGTATGTCCTTTCCGGCTCGCCATGGCGGCTGAAACGATGACGAGATTTCTTCTCGGGATCATGAAAATCCAGCTCAGACTCGGACTCGGAGAAAACGACACTCTTTCGATTGGTCTGGGGTACTGGGGGCATAACAGGGGTAGTCTTGGGTACAGGTGGCATGCGAGGCTTGGTTGGTGGAATATCGACCACACGTGGCGCCACCTTATGGTCAACAGACTCTTGCGACATGTCCATTTGCGCAGCCATGATGCCTCCACGGCTATCTCTTTTCCCTTGGACTCTCTTGCTCTCGGCGCGAGTGACTTCAGCCCCGGCTGACGTATCGTCTACACCGACCAGGCCAAGTCCCGCAGCATCAGACGCAGGCTTGTGGTCTTTTTGCGAAGGAAGTGAGCTCCGATCGCTATAACTGCCACTGTGCGGTGAGCCCCTAACTGGCTCCTTGCCTTTCAGACTGGTAGTTCGCGGAACAGCCTGGCCCTTGTGCCTGGTGGCTTGTTGAGCGGGTTGGACTGCTCCGCCCTCGGGCGGAGAAGGATCCCAGGGCTCGTTAAGGTCGTAAATGAAGCCATTGTCGGATTCCCACTGGGTTATTTGTGGAGACGCATGCTTCTTCTCTGTTGGCATTGAAACATGACGCTTGCTGCTACCTGCTCGGTTGGGCGCACCAGAGGTGTTGTCTGGTGTTGCCACGGGCTGAGATACGACTCGCTGCTGGTTCTGAGCGGCTTCTCGCGCCCGCCTTTCCCGTGCCTCGGCCTCAGCCTTCTCTTGTGCTGCCAGCTCGGCTTCCAATATCCTCGCTCTCCTCTCCTCTTTGCTGATGTCATCCAGCTTGCCTTCCAGCTTCTGGAGCGGTGAACGGTCTGGCACAGAAGGACCACGCTGGGAGCCTCGCCGCCCTACAGCTCCTGCCAGTGGCTCTACGGGAGCATATGGTGGTGAGCGTAGGTTGTATAGTCTGTCTGCGGCTGTTTGGATGGTCGCCTGCTGTCTGCTGGGGTTCAATTGGATGGCTGGATCGCGTGCCCGCCCAGAGCTTGTGCGTGCCGGGACCCTGACGCCCCTCGAGTATGGGTCTCTGTATGACGAGGGCGGTGCGCGCGGTACGTCTGGCGCAGCGGGTATGGACTCGCCCATTGCGCCAGTGGTGGGAGGGAGGATGATCTTGCTGTTCCGGCGTCTCTGGGTGACAGGATCTGAGGAGGAAGCTACGACTGGGCGGGCAGTGTTACTGGGCATGGCGGTGGACATGGCGGTCTCGGGTGGAGATGCGCCAGCTGGTTGTGCATCGGCTGGGCGACGGTATGACGTTGCGCGCCTGGGGGCAGAGCTGTCGGGCGTCTTCCGGAGAGCAATATTAATATTAACAGCTCGCTCGGCGTAGGAGCCGCTGTTCCGCTTTTCTTCCATGTTGCGACGGGCTCATGAGGCGGGCAGTGTTGAAGCGAGTGGGGGCCACCAGCACCACTGGGTGTAAGAAGGGACAGATCTCGGGCTGGATGCAGACTCTGTGCGCAGGGAGCACTGTCACATGGACCCTTAGAGAAGCGGCTCGAGTGGTAACATTTGTGGTAGCTACCTACAGTAGGTGTAGTACGAAGAACAGGTGTGGCGGTGCGGCCGAGGCGCTGGCAGACAGCAGCGCAAAAAACTCGGGTCCAACTGAAGCGCAATGACGACGAGGGAGCCACACTACAGGAAAGATGCTATATACAAGGGAAGAGGAGGAGCGGCAGGGCAGCAGGGGAGAGATTGATATCCATGGTCAGCGCATGGTGGAAATGGGTGGCGGGAGGGCGTGAAAGAGAGATGGCTGGAGACGACGGCGTCTGCCACGGCCGGCCGGCCGCCCGCCTCGACCCATGTGCCCTGCCATGGCATGCACATGCATCCACACCCACCGGCGGGCGGCACAGCAGAAGAGCAGGCCGGGCATGGCCTGGCAGGCATGCTAGTGCTAGCAGCACTAGTACACAGTAAGTCGAGTAGGCTCGGCGCCTAAGTGGGTTGTCTCTATCCGTATCAGCTTCTGCACATGTAAGCATAAGCGCAGATGCGGATCGCCCAAACAGGCAAGGCGTATGTGTGGCGCGAGGGCAGAGAGTAGAGTACACGCTCTCACAAATGCTTGTTTCACCACCACCCTTCAGCCACGTTCCCACTCCAACCCACAGAGCGGCGCCGAGGGACCTCATTGTCTTCTTCAATTACTCGACTCTCCGCCGCTGCTCTCCCGCATCCATCCCCTGGCCGCATTTTCTTCGAGTAGACATCCGCTGGCACGGTTGGCCTGACCTATCCCTGGCTTAGGTACTCCGCATCCCTCAGGTTAGCCGGCGCAATCTGGCTTCTCCATAAGCCGAATAATTAGCCATCTATCCATCCCTACCCTCACCCGACCACCACAGTATCCTCACCCCTCGACTCTCAAATTTCCCGCGCCCCGCACATAGATAGTCGTCCGGACCTGGCCAGCCCTGTGCAACGCGCCTCAGCCACTACATGATCGCACTCGGTTGCTCATAGCTTCCTTTCCTTTCGGCGCCCTCGCCATGCGCATTCACTTTTGGGGCCTGCTGTCGGTGGCGACGCTCGCTGCAGCAGGAAACCGCCTTCCACCCCGCAACTACACGACCCACGACTACTATGCCCTCCACATCTCCCCGTCCGAGTCGCCCTCAGAAGTTGCCGCCCACCTGGGCTTGACCTACGACGGCCCCTTCGACTCGCTCGACCACCACCACATCTTCAAAGCCCCGAAACATGACAACGACATCGTAGACGACGCACGGCAAGAGCTCAAGAGGCGTAGACGGAAGCGTGAAGTTGGCGCCGAGTACCAACTCCTTGACAGTATCCGCTTCGCCCAGAAGCAAAAGCTCAAGCCTCGCCACTGGAAGCGCAGTGTAATTCCCCCACTGCCAGATCGAGCCGTCCCGGTCACGGAAGCCATCACAGCTCAGCGCAAGGTCACAGAGCAGCTACAAATCAAAGATCCCATTTTCGAGGAGCAGTGGCACATCTTCAACGTCAAGGCGCAGGGCAACGATATCAACGTTACTGGTGTATGGCTGCAGGGAATCACTGGCAAAGGCGTCACCGCATGTGTTGTGGACGATGGTTTGGATTATACAAGTAACGACTTGAAAGACAATTTTTTCGCCGAGGGCTCTCACGACTACAACGATCACGAAGACCTACCCACCCCAAAACTCTCTGACGACCGCCACGGAACAAGATGTGCTGGAGAAATTGCTGCGGGAAAGAACGATGCCTGTGGACTTGGACTTGCCTACGAAGCCAAGGTCTCTGGCGTGCGCATCCTCTCTGGCGACATCACAGACGTTGATGAGGCGCTTGCTATAAACTACGAGATGCAAAAGAATGATATTTACTCGTGCTCCTGGGGTCCCCCTGATGATGGCAAAACCATGCAGGCACCCGGAATTCTTATCGAGAAGGCCATGGTGAACGCTGTCCAGAACGGCCGTGGCGGCAAGGGCAACATCTATGTCTTCGCGGCCGGCAACGGCGCTGCCAGTGGCGACAACTGCAATTTCGACGGTTACACCAATAGCATCTATAGTATCACTGTCGGCGCCATTGACCAGAACAACGAACATCCATACTACTCTGAGGCATGCTCTGCCCAGCTTGTTGTAACGTATAGCAGTGGTGGCGGCGATGCCATTCACACCACCGACGTGGGCTTGAACAAGTGCACTAGCTCACATGGTGGCACATCTGCTGCTGGGCCAATTGGTGTGGGAGTGTACGCCCTGGTGCTCCAAGCTCGACCTGAATTGACATGGCGCGACGTCCAGTGGCTCACAGTCATGACCGCTGTCCCTCTCACTACCCCTAGCGACTGGACCAAGACACCCTCTGGCCGCATGTATAGCCACCAATTTGGTTACGGAAAGCTCGATGCTTATGCAATTGTTGAAAAGGCCAAGACCTGGGAGCTCGTCAAGCCTCAAGCCTGGTTTTACTCACCCTGGATGCATGTCCGAAAGCCGATTCCAGAGGGCGACAAGGGTCTCGCTAGTTCTTTCGAAGTCACGCCAGACATGCTCAAGAACGCAAACTTTGAGCGCGTGGAGCACATTACCTTGACTATGAACGTAGAGCACCAGCGTCGCGGAGACCTCAGTGTTGAGTTGCTATCGCCGAATGGTATGGTCTCGCACCTCTCAACTGCGCGCCGCTCGGACGAGGCGCCCTATGGTTACATTGATTGGACCTTTATGTCAGTCGCCCACTGGGGCGAGAGCGCAATTGGCAACTGGACCGTTATCATCAAAGACGTAAAAGCAGGTAACGGCAAGACTGGAGTTTTCACCGACTGGAAGCTGCGTCTCTGGGGCGAATGCATTGACGCATCCAAAGCCAAGCCCCATCCAATGCCCGACGAGCACGAGGACGACGACCACGACAAGATTGACGATCATCCCGCGCACGTCACCAGCGTCGCTGTCCCCTCTAGTGCTGAACCAACCATCACCTCCCTTCCTACAGACCACCCCGACCGCCCTGTCAACCAGAAGCCCGCTTCAACCCCGGTTGATAGTAGTTCCCAGACTTCTGTTGCTGCCGCGCCCACCGCAACCGCAACGGAAGTTGCCGCCGACGCGAGCGAAAACTTCCTCCCCAGCCCCTTCCCCACCTTTGGCGTCTCGAAACATACCCAAATCTGGATCTACGGCGCCCTCGGCCTCATCCTCGTCTTCATCGCAGGCCTCTGCACCTACCTCTTCATTGCCCGCCGCAAGCGAATCAAGGACTCGCGCGACGCGTACGAATTCGAGGTCTTGGAAGGCGACGAGGACAGAGACGACGCGGGCTTGCTTTCTGGTGCTGGAGCCGGTGCGCGAAAGAAGCGTGCGAAGAGGGGTGGTGAGCTTTACGATGCTTTTGCGGGTGAGTCCGATGAGGATCTCCTGAGTGATGATGATGATGGCAATGAGGGACCCTATAGGGACCAGGAACGTTTCAACGAGAAGTATGCGCGCGATGAGGAGAGTGAGGAGGAAGAGTCGGGAAGTGGAAGTGGGGGCAGCTCCGTAGGGAAGAAGTAAGATGGCTCGTTCCTCTCTCTCTCTCTCTCTCTCCCTCTCTCTGTCTTGTTGTCTTGAAAGTTCAAGCTCGCATCTACGTGTCCTACGTACGACAGGCGTTTTTTTCTCTTCTTCTTGCCTTTCTCGTCTTCTAACTGTTGGAACTCGGATTGCACTTCCATTTGGGCGGCGTTTGTAAAAGATTTCCTGTGCGCTTAGCTTGGCTTTGATAGTCGGAAATATAGAATATGAAAGAATGGTTTGGCTTGCTTGTTCGACATGAAGAGAAAATTGTGGTTTGTAAATGACAACAAATAATCTTTGAGATACTACTAGTAGAAACATGAGAAATATTGCGCGCGCGGGGGGGGGTATCATTATATTTGTTATACTGTATGGATAGAAACCTCTTTTTTTTCTTTCTCTCTTTCTCTTCTGCTTCGTCCCAAGGTAATATGAATGTTTTATGCCACTTTTCTTCCCACATTCCCTACACCTTTTCCTACGACGCTAACAACAATCTCTTCTCTCTCACCCCCCGCTTCTCGAAAGCCCCACGCACTACCCCCAAACATCTTCGCGTCCCTCGCTAGCTGAATGATTTCCTCACTGGCCAGCACTTCCTTGCCCAGCGCCACTCTGCCTACATCCTCGCTGCCCATAGCCATGAGCATGAGGACAGTGGGCGCGGCTACGTTTTCCACACAACCTCCTTGAGCAATCTTCTCGAGAAGTTGGTACGCGCACTGCTTGCCTATTTCGTCTGCAGGGACGCCGCCGTCAGGTGGAGAACACACGTCGGCAGAGTATATGCAGCCTGTGCTGCTTTCCGCGACGAGACTGATACCGAAGCCCACTGCACCTTTTACTTTGCCGGAAGCGTGACCTTTTGCGTTGGTAGGGATTAACGGTGCGGGACTTGCGTCTGAGAATATGTACGTGTCTGGTACGAATTTATTGAGGATGCCTCTTGCGGTGAACGTCATGCGTTCGTTGTTTGTCTTGGGGACTTCGACACAGTACGCTACGCCGCGGATTTTCTTGACGCGGCCTGGGTTCAAAAGGTGCAGGGTCTTGGGGAGGCGCACTTGGTGGTTGAATACGAGTTGGACTTCGCCGCCTGCGCCTTTGCCGCCTGCGGGGGCGCACGAGCGCTTGAGGATGCGCAGCTCGATGTTGCGCTCGATGGCGAAGTTGTTGTACAGCGGGAGTATGGCGGTGCGGACGGTGTCGGCGGATACGTCGCCGGCGATTGTGGACGAGGTGACGCAGCCTTCGCCGTGGAAAATTACGTTCACGTTTCCTTTGCTAAATGGCGAGAGGATGCAGAGAGGAATTAGCCACCAGCTTACTCCTCGCTTTCTGCATTCTGCGGGTATCTCGTGGCGGATTACGCCTCCGCTTGCGCCGAGGCCTTCAGCGGAGCCTGTGATGAGTCCCGGGCGGTAGACGAGCGTTGTGCCCGTCATGCTAAATTGTATTTGCGAGCCATTCGTCACCGAGTCGAGGAGTCGGATGAAGTTTGTTTCATGGCGAGTTAGACCGGGGTTGGTCGATGAAGAGCGGATTTGCGATATGCGAACGGGTCGGCCTGTGAGGGTTGCAAGCAGGAGGCGGGAAATCAGGTGCCGATGGCCGGTGAAATTGATCGGTTGCTGAAGGGAGTCGTCTAGGGTCATGGCGGGCGGTTGTGCTGTGGGGTAAAGGTATGCGGAGTGTGGAATTGAAGATGCGATGCGCTGCTATGCGACTGGAACTTTTTTTGGCGGAGCTTGACGATAAGATAAGACTAGCGCAGACGCGGTCTCTGCGCGTCTCGCGTTGGACGAATCGTCCGCATGTCTCCGCATGAGCGCTGAATCGGTTCTGAGTCGATTCACGCTGTGTCAATTCTTACTTGTACTGTGTGATCCCAGGATACTTTGGTTGCAGTCTCCCATGCGACAATGGCGGGCCTGACTAGGGAGAATGTTCGTCCACTGCTCCGCTCTGTAAATGGGAAGCGCCATGCGACCGACGATGATCACGAAGAGCCGGCAGGAAAGCGACGAGCGGACAACAAGACAGTTCCTGCAAAGCAACAAGAAGAAATCGATATCAATGCCGATCCACTATCCTCCGACGATGAATTACGTGCTCCCCCACCACGACCAGCCAAGTCCTTGAAACCCACTATGCCAGCACCTCGCAATGAGGATACAGAATTGAAGAGACCCCAGAGGAAGCCAGCAAAGAAAGGCGCATCAATACGGCCACCAACCAGGGGTTCGTATAAAAGCAGTCAAGAACTCAAAGCTGGCGATGGGCAAACTGATGACAAGGAGAATACGCTTGCATCTTCTCAAGCATCAGCGAGCGATGGGCCAATCCAGTGGGGTATGGAACACGTCTCTCAGAAGAATAACAGGAATGCAAAAGGATATGGTTCAAAAATAAAAAACATACACGCACCAGCACCAAAGAAGTTTGGGAAGGGTCCAGCCAAGCCTGCTGTGCGAACATATGGATCAGCAATTCAATCAAAGGGCAAGCAACCGAGCCAGGATTCTGATAGTGACTCGAGTGTCTCCATGTTGAATGACGATGAGCTGCAAGACCTCGCGGAAGAACTGGGTGAGCCTAATTTATCTGACGACGACGATTTACGGAGAGTGAACAGTAAAGCAACATCTAAGAAGGCCAAAGACAAGGACAACGGTGCTGTCCCTTACGATGACGACAAATTATCCGAAGTACTCGACTCAATATCAGAACAGCCCATGTCAGAAAAGTCCAAGAAAGCCGCAAAATCAGCCCAACTACTAAAACAACTCAACTCCTGGAAAGAAAACAACGATCCCCCCTCTTCCCAACCCGACTCAAGCGCCGCCCAAGACCACCTCAACGAAGTAAGCAGCTACATCGAACGCCTCCCAGAGATCGAAGAAGAAGGCACCCGCTGCCCCCTCTGCAACCACCCCGTCTCCCCCACCGACTACTGGCCCTTCTGGACCTCCAAATCCAAAACCGTAAAACACAAATCCGCATTCTGCCACTTGCACAAAAAGCTCTCCGCACAACAATCCTACACCTCCACCGGCTATCCCCCAATAAATTGGAGTATCCTCCCCCGCCGCCTCAAATCCCACAAGTCTACCCTCCGCCAAATCTTACGAAACGAGCGCCCCAGCCCCCACCGATCCCGCTACGAACCTCTCGCTCTAACAGGAAAAGCATCATCCATCCCCTCCAAACGCACAGATCTCTCACCCTCTCACCAAGCAGAACTCGAATCCTACGCCCTAGATGACCGCGCCGCCTACCCGGGCTACTACGGTCCCCACGGCCGCCGCCTCATCACCGAGAACATACTCGATCTTCTCAAAGAAGACATCAAGACCTGCAGTGATGCGGTTGTCCAGGCATCCGGGGTTGCGGCGTTTGTGCAGCAGGTTATGGTGCCCGAGGCCGCGGTCCTGCTTATTATGGAGGATTGTGGCGTGGGCTGGGAGGAGGCGGAGGAGGTGAGGGAGGAGACTTATGAAATGGGGGTGCTGGTTCATGAGGAGATTGAGGATGAGGTTGTGGCGGTGGAGAGTGAGGAGGATGAGGAGTATTAGCGAGGGATCAGGGCGATATGGTATGGGTTACTGTTGTTGTTTTCTTCTGGTCTGGTTGACGCAGATGGGGCGAGTGTATGTTTTGTCTGTCTCATGCTGTTTTTTTCTCTTCCGTTGCTGAAGCGGGTTTTTGCGAGGCTTGGTCATGGATATATATATGGCTTGTTTTTGATACCCGGATATCTATACCTTTTTCTTTACATTCGCATGTCCGAATTCTTGCTGCAACAATTTGAGTCAGTATCCAATATTTCCTTGCCCATCAAGTCCGTTTGTGAACACCGTCGCAAGTTATCGAGAAAGAGGACAGAATGGACACGGCGACGGGTATATTTTATTGCTAATCCTACTAGATGACCCCTGGTACGGGATTTTCTACTCATAATGCTTTTGAATTACCTCCTTCATTCATTCAAAATCGTGCGTTGACGCCATTACTCCATTGCATGGTATTACAAACATACATCTCCTACCCGTCCAGCACGCCACTTTCAATCAAACTACGGCATAGCTCGGGCTCCAAAAACTTTTTGACAGTAACATCTTCCGCAAGACCCTTTCTTCGTCGGGTCTTGAGCACAAAGTCGCGTGCTAGTTGTTGTGCGGTTGCGGGTTCCAGGGGGCGAGTTGAGATGCTTGTGTCGAGAGGATCGCCAGGGACAATGGACCAGCGATCAAAGACAAGGGAGAGAGAGACTTGGCCTTGTGTGTGAATCTGACGAGAGTTAGTAAATTTTTGCCTTCGAGTGGATTGTATACTTACCCTTAAATCGGTCTCGAAACCAAAAGAGTCGATGACCGGGATTAGACCGCGCACGTTGTAAAGTGGAGTACCTGCAATAGGTCCATCTTGTAAAACGTGCCCTCTTCTCCGTGCAAGAACTGTGTAGAGACTGCTCTTTGTGTCGGCTGGGCCAATCATACTGCACGAGTATACCGGCTCCATCAGCCTGGGACTTGCCATGAGGAAAGATGAGTAGCATGCTCGTCGACTCGTGGGGATGATTTGACCACCACCGCGGAAAATGGCTTCTGATGCTAGTTCAACGTCGGTAAGACGGAACTTGGTGTTGCGAATAGGCTCTTCACAGAGCGGACCTTCACGCGTGGCCCAGCTAAAACCCTGTCGAAGGGTATCTCGTACGCTTCGAAGAATCTTACCGTCGACCTCTGTAGGGAGTGTATCGTTTTGTAGGATGTTGGGGCCCATGTCATCTGGTCCGAAAGCCCAGATATTGCGGGCTGCGAGCAGATCGTATCCGTAGTTTTGCTCAAAGAACTTGCTGACTACACGGACGGGATCCTTGATGTTGACTTTGCCCGCCTCGATATCTTCAGCGATTCCTGGATCTAGCGGCTCAGCAATCATGGTGAGCTTGTTCTTCTTGTTCGGGGTAGAAGCGTAGCACTTCATCGAAGACATCTCGACGACGGTCTCACAGAACCGGGTAACTGGATCAGAGACCTTGATCTCCATGTCAGCATACAGTCGACGGAGATCGTGCAATACACAGTCCATGTAAAGCTCGCCAGTACCGAGAACCACGTGCTCTCCCGACTCCTCGACCTTTGTGGTGATGAGCGGATATGACTTGTTAATTTTGCGGAGACCGTCAAGCATCTTTGGCAGCTCAGAGGGGTTGATCGGTTCGACGGCGACCTTGAAAACAGATTCAAAAAAGTGCTTGATAGGCTTGAAGATGTAAGCGTCCTCCTCTTCCGGTAGCTTGGTCGCTACGATTGTTGCTGTCTTGACTATTGAGTTGTCGACACCGCCAAGTAACACCCAGTTGCCTGCTGGCACGCCGCTGACCGGGATATTGTACCTCGATTGAGCTATCCATGTATCCGTCACTGTTGCAACAACCATGTCTTCCTCGTCCTCAATCGTATAGCCTTCACCAAGTACACGCACTGACTGTGGTGAAGTTGCAGTACCACTCAGCACTCGACCCAATGCAGTGAATGATTTTGCGTCGGTCGCGTTGAAGAGCTTTGTGACATGTATGACAAGAGGGCCGTTCTGGTCACACTTTTGCATCGCCTCGGCCGTCTTTGTGTCCAAAGGTCCAGTGTAATGTTTTTGCAGAAGTCGTTGCGCGCCTTCCTCTGGCGATGGAACGTGTTGCGTGATCATGTCTACAAAACCCAGGGACGGACCAAAGTATTGCTGGCATACGAGTCGCATTAGCTCCTTCGCGTCCGCTTTGTATTCGGATGGCTTAAGCCGTATGCCCAGAGTTTCTAGTGTTTCCTTGAGGTCATCCGGACTTTGACTAAGCGTGTGTGAGTAAATCTTGTAGACGGGCTCTAAGATCCAGTGGACAAAAGACCGTTGCGATCCCTCCTCTTGTCGCTTACGACTGAACTTGCGGCTTCCTGGATTGTAGAAAATATCGCCCCAAAGTCGCATAGCAAACTTATCAATGTCCAGTCCCTTCATGGGAACGCCGAATCCTGGAAGCTTCGAGGGTCCAGGATAGAAGTCGGAGTACATCTTGGCAAATGACTGAATGGTGAAGCACCATCTCATGCTGGAGCAGGCGAAAGCGACGTTGCCTTTTTCAGGGCTTACACGCCTGCTCTCACCACGACCAGGTATGGTGTTCTCGATAACAGTGTTGACCTCCTCGATGACGTGCTTAATCTTGAAGTATGCGTCACTCGGCGGTAGCTTCAGTTCCAGAATCAGGCGATCCATCTTGTTGACCACCAGCGTGAGAGGCAAGTCCTCGAGGACCGCATGTTTGATGACCTGCTCCGTGTTGACCTGCACACCCTCAACAACGTCCACCACCAACACCACTCCGTCTACCAGGCGCAATGAAGCGGCGACTTCGTCGGCAAAGTTTACGTGACCGGGGGTGTCGAGTATGTTGAAAAGGTGCGATTTTGACTTTGTGTTCTGGAGCACCAGGCTCATTGGCGCCGCCTTGATTGAGAGGCCGCGCTCGCGTTCGAGCACGTGTACGTCGGTGTAGCGCAGCTGCTCCTCTCGCTTCTTTCCCCTCTTGTAGTCGAGGCGGTCCTGGATGTCGTGCGTCTCCATGACCAGCATGTCCATAAACGCGGTTTTTCCATGGTGCAGGTGTCCAGCAATGGCAATGTTCCGAATCTGATCTGGAAAGTTCATCAGATCAGTCAGCAGCTCTCTGGAATGGTAGACTGGTGGCAAGTCGGCCTCTTCAATCGAGAACTTCTTCTGCACGACTGGCGCGACAATGGGCTGGGCCAGCGACTGCGTATCTTCCTCTTGCACCAGCACCTCGACATCGGGGCCATATAAGTCTGAGGCGGAAGGGTAGTATTGCTTGTCCTCGTGCAGGACAACGGCGTTGGAGGGCCCATCGTCGACCTCCATCAACTGCTGGTTATTAGGCTCCGTCTCGTCCTCATCGTCGACGACATAGGCGTCGGCTGCATCGCCAACGCTCTGGACATCTTCGTCAGACTCGGCCTCGCCAATGAAGTTTCCGAACTCGTCGTAAAGGTCGTCCATGGTGGCTGCGGGGATGTAGCGCGTCGAGCAGGTCGAAGCTATCGCAAAACTCGGGAATGTCGCGAAAAGGTAACTCCCGCGTATGGCAGGTTAGCGTAGGCGGTGAGGGCGGCAGCCAATAGGGGAGAAAGCGCGCTGCAGGGACCAAAACTGCCCGAGCACAGGCAGGTTGCCCTGGTCGCCTCGCCGCTGTCGCAAGAAACTAATCTGGAAAAGGTTCAACTTTGCTACCGGGTATATAAGTGAGTACAGAGGCAATCCAATCGTCTGATCCTCGTTCAGCACTCTTCCATCTTTCTCTCTACTTTCCCGTTTCTGCAAGATACCCCAAAATGTCGTCTCTCCCTCCAGTCTACATTGTCTCGGCTGCCCGCACGCCCACGGGCATGTTCTTGGGGTATGTTGTGCTACCATGTGCAGAGGAGGGGCCCTAGCCAGCTCACACAAAGAACAGCTCCCTCTCAAGCCTGAGTGCCGTCCAGCTTGGCTCTCACGCCATCAAGTGTATGTTCTCCCTGTTAGATATCTCAGTGTTTACGCTGACATTTCCGCCCAGCTGCCGTTGAACGTGCCGGCATCAAGCCCACGGATGTTGAGGAAGTCTTTGTTGGCAATGTCCTCTCCGCAAAGTAAGCATTCTAGCAACCCAATCCATGTATTTTCAATCGGGCTACTTGCTGACTTGTGGCTCCCAGCCTTGGCCAGAATCCCGCCCGCCAGTGTGCCATTGGTGCTGGCCTCCCCGAGTCGACCGTAGCCACCACCGTCAACAAGGTGTGCGCCTCGTCCATCAAGGCCATCATTGTTGGTGCCCAGACCATTATGACTGGCAATGCCGAAATCGTCGTTGCTGCCGGAGCCGAGAGCATGTCCAACACACCCCACTATCTCCCCAACATGCGCAACGGCGCCAAGTTCGGAGATCAGTCACTGATCGACGGTCTTATCAAGGACGGTCTGACCGACGCCTACAAGAAGGAGCACATGGGACTTCAAGGCGAGGAGTGTGTCAGCGACCATGGCTTCACTCGTGAGGACCAGGACGCATACTGCATCCGTTCATACAAAAAGGCCATTGCCGCACAAGAGGCCGGTTATTTCAAGGAGGAGATTGCCCCAGTTGAGGTCCCCCAGGGACGTGGCAAGCCCCCAGTCGTTGTTGATGCCGATGACGAGCCCAAGAACGTAAGTAGTCATGGCACTTCTATGGTGTCTAGTAATGTGTAGAAGACCACTTGCTTACCCTTGTCTAGTTCAATGAGTCCAAGATCCGCACACTGAGGCCTGTGTTCAAGCCCAAGGACGGCACAGTCACTGCTGCCAATGCCTCACCGCTCTCTGACGGTGCCGCGGCCCTCGTCCTTGCTTCCGAGGAGGCTGTCAAGAAGCACGGCCTCAAGCCCATTGCTAAGATTCTCGGCTGGGGTGATGCTGAGCAGAACCCCTCCAAGTTCACCACGGCCCCCGCTCTTGCCATGCCAAAGGCGCTGAAGCACGCCGGCGTAGAGCTGTCTGCTGTTGATGCTTTCGAGATCAACGAGGCCTTCAGTGTTGTTGCCCTCGCCAACATGAAGATTCTTGGTATTCAAGAGGACAAGGTCAACCTGCACGGTGGTGCTGTCGCGATCGGCCACGCGCTAGGTGCTTCAGGTGCCAGGATCACAACCACACTTCTTGGTGTGCTAAGGCAGAACAAGGGCAAGATTGGATGCGCTGGCATCTGCAACGGAGGTGGAGGTGCTTCTGCCATTGTTGTCGAATCGCTGGAGTAGACATATGATGTTGATAAGGGACGAGTCATGCTAGAGAAAAAAAATAAGTAATTACATACACATACCCAGCCTAGAGCGCGGATTATAGAGGGATAGAAAAGTGCAAGATAGCCGACTACACGTCGCCTGCCTACGTAGCCCTTTGTGATGAGGTGATTGGTTTCAGGGGCGGCGGAACATGTTTGTTCGCTTCGAAAGCGCTAGTGCGAGCGCCCGCTACTGGCTCGCGGCTCCTCTTATGTATTCTATATTCAACCACTCCGCGTTTCAGGTCACCACCAGCGAATCATCGCCAGCCAACTTCGGAAATGCCTCAGGCACAATCGATAACAATGCTCTCTATCCGCAGGGGTCCCGCATCCACCTGTTTCACGCGCCACCACTCGCTTGCCAACAGCCTATCCGTCCATTTTGCATGAAACAGCGCACGTTTGGTTAAACATCCGACCAGCCTGCCTCAGCGCTACCGAACCTCCACCCCAGGCACCTGACTGGTTCCTGCAGCTCCCCTTATTGCGCCTAACCGGGGGACATGCTCGATCCACTTGCAAATCTCCCACCGTTGAAACCAAGCTCATGTGGCCTAACGGGAGATGTACGCTTCCCCGGGCCCATCGAGTCTGTCCGCGAGGCTGCTTATGCCCAAATGCGTGGCTTTTGTGATTAGAGTATCGGCATTTGGCCCCCGTATATAGGTAGGCAGGTCGCATCTCTCCGACCGTCTGGTTGCCGTCCCGTACTCCCGTGCATTCAGTTGTTGCCTCTGTTTCTCTTCACGCGTCTAGTACGCAGTCATTCTTTACTTGATTCATTTTCTCTTGCCATCTTGACGATGCGTTTCTCCACACTCACTTCGGCTGCGGCCTTTTTCCAACTGAGCATAGCTGGCTATGTTCTCGAGGATGACTACATGACCGACTTTTACGGGTCGTTTGATTTCTTCACTAAACCTGACCCAACAAAGGGCTTCGTCAAGTATGTTGATGAGAACACGGCAAGGCAAACCAATCTCATCAATGCGTCTGTCACTACTGGAGCATCATGGGGCGTAGACCACGAGAACGAGTGTCCAGAGGGAAGGCCTAGTATTCGCATAGAAAGCAAGAAGAAGTACAACAGTGGTTTGATTGTCATTGATGTTGCTCACATGCCCTTTGGCTGCGGCACATGGCCAGCGTGAGTATGCCCAAGTATTATTCTTTTGGGGACAAGATGCTCAACATTGACAGATTCTGGACAACCGGACCCAACTGGCCCAACAACGGCGAAATTGACATCATTGAAGGCGTCAATGACCAAGTGAGCAACTCCATGACTCTTCACACAGGTCCTGGCTGCACGATTGGTTCCGACACCACCCAGTTTGCCGGCAATGTAACCACAAAGAACTGCGATGTCAAGGCAAAGGGTCAAATGGATAACGCAGGGTGCTCCATCGCAGACCGATCGACCAAGAGTTACGGTGCAGGCTTGAACGCGAATGGCGGAGGAGTCTACGCAACTCAGTGGACTTCAGATGCCATCAGTGTCTTCTTCTTCCCTCGTGGCTCTGTCCCTGAGGATGTTCTTGGCGATAACCCAGACCCCAGCGGATGGGGAAAGCCGTCCGCCAAGTTTGAGGGTGGTTGCGACATTGACAATACATTCAAGCAGCAACAAATCGTCTTCGACACCACATTCTGCGGTGTATGGGCTGGCAGCAGCAGTGTCTGGGGAGCCAGCTCTTGCTCAAAGAAGGCTGCTACATGCGAGGAATGGGTACAAAACAACCCTGAAGCTTTCGCAGAAGCGTACTGGACGGTCAATGCTTTGAAGGTCTACCAAGACAACGGCGAGGCTCCCGCTCCAGTGCCTTCATCAGCACCTCAGCAGAGCAGTGCTGTTTACGTGCCAGAGCCTGTCCCAACCAAGACAGTTGCCGTGTCTTCTGCACTTGCTAGGCCAACTGGCTTGCCTGCCATCCCAACTTCGGCCATCAAGCCATCTGTATCCAGTGTTGCCGTGCCCATTCCTACCAGCGAGACTGTCTCCGCCTCAGCCTCTGCCCCAATCGCAACCCCTCCCGCCTATGGAGCTCCCAGCGCCCCCAGCATTCCCGGTGCTCCAAGCCCTCCAGTCGAGAGCCCTACCGCTTCCGAAATCGCAGACGGCGCAAAGCCTGTTGCGCCGCCAACCCAGATTGCAGCGCCAGCTCCAGGCCCAGCACCGACGGGCGCAGGTGGCATGCCTGGTTTCCAATGGCCTATAGGTGCTGGTGGTTCCAACAACAACGACAACGACACTGCACCAACATCGGCACCTGCCGTCTCACCTCCTCAAAACACTGGCACACCAACTCAAAACTCCAGTGAGGCCGCCACTGTCCCCAGCCCCACACAAGGCAAACCTCAACCCTCAGGTCCTGCGGCTGCTCCTGAAGCGCCAGTACCCGCACCAGCCCCAACTAGTCCCGCCATTGCACCCGTAGCCGCCCCAGTGGTTCCTGTCGTCACAGACACCGTTCAAGCTGTTTACACCGTCTATGAAACTGTTTACGCTACCGTAACTGCTAGCCCCACTGAAACACCTGCCCCCGCTGCTGCCCTTCCTGCTGCACGAAACGTGCGCATGGCCAGGTTCATCAGGGAGCACAGACAGAGAATCACCAGGCACCATGCCAAGTTCTAGAGTCGCGTATCTTCGAAGAAAATACGGGAACTGGCCGCGTAAGATGGGATTGGGGGAAGAAGGTCAACACTGGTTGTTGACTTTTGGTTTATGATTGGGGTTATGGAGTACATGTGTATACCCCGATGATATCTTCTTTGTAGATACTTTTTCTTCCTTCTTCAAGAGTAGCAATGTATCCTTTTCGTGATCTGCTATACGTATTCTCCACCCTCCCATGTGCCTCGATCGCATCCTTCTTTTTTTTCCTTACTTCTTGCACCGTTGCAGACAGCAATACTCGTATTCTCATTACCCCAATCTTAGGGTGAAGGTTAAGATAGCTGTGTGTCACAATGGAAGGGCTGGATGAATAACAGTAAAACGATGGAAACTAACATACACATTGCAAGCTGACACAATGACACCGTCGAAAGTCACCCAGGAAAAGAAGTACCTCGACTCCGCTACCTTCCATGTCAGTACTTTACCCTCTCGCCAAGCCTATACAGAGAACCACTTTCTACACACGATAGTTCTCTAATCCGTCTTCCTTTCGCAGATCCCACCCCTCAAATACATTACACATCCTTCTACGAAAGCACCATCACCACAACAGATGCTGCAAATAAAACAAACCACACAATACCCCCCCTACATCACAAACCCGACATACATCACAAACCCGACATACATCACAAACCCGACATACATCACAAACCCGACATACATCGCTATACCATTTAATATGTATATCTCATCCACGATGTAGTCGACAGCACCGCAACACAAGTCGCATACTCCGCCACCATCTATCCCGAATACTACACCAGTAAGGCGCACGAATGCGCAAGCTACGGACACCCACACCATTCATAATAGTCTGCTTTGATTGCCTTGTGCGGAAAGTATTAGAGATACTCTGGGTGGCATGGTAAGGAGACGATGACGTTCTTCGTTAAGTGCGGGGATGGGGCTGAGGATGGTAAGGAAGGAAGGGAGTGCATGTTACGATCTCTCAAGAAAGAAAACCTATGGAGGGATGAGGGGATCGGGAAGAAATATTGTCATCTTTGATATGCGGTTTGATAGATGAGAGTTGTATGATAGTTATATGTAAGTTAGGTGTTTTCTTACTTGCAAGAAGCTCGTTCTAGACTATCCACAATTTGATTTAAAAAAAATGTTTTTTTGGACAAATTGTCTAAGAGCGAGAGCGATTGAATCAGCAAAAAAAGAAAATTGCAAAATGTGGACGCTGTGGGAATTGAACCCACGACCTTTCACAAGTACGCACGGAATATGCGAAGCGAAAATCATACCCCTAGACCAAGCGCCCGGTATTAGGTAATCGTTGCAAGAATGTTAAATTAGTTGAATTATATTTGGATTTGATGAACAGGATAGTGAAATGAAGAATTTCTGAGAGCTGATGGCATCAGACACTGACAAGCAGTCACATGGTGGTTATAGAGAATGCCAAAATGAATTGGCGTAAGAGAGCCGCTTGCGTGGAGGCAGATAGCGCATGAGGATTTTGAAACGCAGAAATCAAATATAGATGTCACCTCGCGACAATTCTTTTCAGTGAAGAAAGAAAAAAACATCATATGACTCTACCAGATACTTGAGAGTCTTCTCAGCGCAAACAGATAACTTCCTGCGTTTCCCCCTCCCTCAATATCTCTAACTCTTTCCTACCCATCTTCGCTACCTTTGTAACACCCACACGACGAAAAGCTCTATACTCTACTTTCCCCTTGCCCGGCTCACTTGACTCAAGCACCACACTACCTTCATACTTGAGCATTAAGCAGTACAAATCCCGAACTTCATCTCGCATGGTACGATTGGCATATGCACCTGGCATGCAATACAACTGGGGGTCAGGACCAAAAATGTCGGTGTCGGAATTTGGGGCATCGATGTGTACGTTGGAGTATTCGTGCCGGAGCTCGGATTCTGAGTTGGATTCTAGGTGCCACGTGTAGACTATGTTGTGACCAACACGGCGCTGTATGAGATTGATGGCGTGGAGGTGGGCGGGAGCGAGGAGTATGTGGGCGGATTTTAGCATGCCGAAGGGGTTGTTTGGGTCGGCGGGGGAGACGGTGTGGGATATGACTTTGAAGAAGATGGATTTGATATGTTTGTCTTGCAGTGAGGCGTAGTCTGTGATATCGCTGTAGGTTATTCCGTGTGGAGTGGTGATGGAGGCCCAAGACCATGAGGGTCCGCTTTCCGAGTGACGTTGCCCTGGATTATCATATGTGTCGTTGCCGCGGTAGATTTCGTTTACGGTCCATAGCAGTTGGCTTTCGATGTGGCGACTCCATAGCCCGGCGACATATGTCTGACTGTGGTCTGGGCTGAATAGTTTGTCTTGAAAAAGTTTTGCTAGGCCGCCCAATGCAATGAGTTTGTCATTGTGCTTTGTGAGTTGTGCTCTTGAATAGCTTTCCACTATTTTCTTCCATAGTTCATAGATGTATATGTCTTTGATATGCTTGTCGCGATCTAGAAAGCTGCTTAATCTCGCTTCACGGAATGAGCGCCCCGCAGAGACTGTGAGGTGCTTCAGGTGACTTCTGTCGGTAAAACCGTCGGTACCGGACGGCTTGATTGCTAACTCATTCCAGGAGTAACTTTCACTGCTGTTGAACTCGTGACATTCCCAGGCCAGCTGGTTGTATCCAAAGTGGAGTACACGAGGCGCTAACAATCGCTCCTGGAAGACCCAGGCTCGTTGATTAACTGGAGCGTTCTCGACGAGGTCATCCCAAGCTGATGTATCGATCAAAGAGCATCTTAAGTAGGCATCGGTCTTTTCAATACCGTTTTCCAGTGTAGAATAGGGGTGTTCCGGATGATACACATCAATATTATTTTCTCGAAGAAGTTCTGGGCAGGGGTCGAAAAACAAGCCTCCTTTTGTGTCATATGCAGCAGTAGCAGATATGTTCAGAAAAGCCTTTCGATAAACATTTCCCATATGACGAATTTGTTCGAACCAGTCTCGGAGCTGTTCCTCCTCATTTTCACCATCCCCTTTGATAGGTTGTCGGATACACAGCGAGTCGATCCATATGAAGCCGACCTTTTCTAGTCCTGCGGCGAACACAACAGCATCTCGGAATGTCTTGGGTAGCTCCTTCACCATGATGCCCTCCGTTTTGAAGCGCTCTTCGTTTTCAAAAGTCATGCTCAGCGGTGGTGGCGAACCAAGCTTCGGGTTTCCCCAACAATGGCTCAGTGTGACGTAACGATCATTCCGATCCTTATATAGGAGGCGATCAGATACAGCCCATACATCTTGCTCGATAATACAGTCTCTAGACTCAACCAGACGTATTCTTGTGTTGTGTGGATCAGGGTTGGTGCGCAGCTCCTGCAAATCTAGTAGACGACGAGGGTACCATTTTGCGCCAGGCTCTTCCCAAAAACTTGCGCATTTACAAACTTTCATCCAATTTTGTGCTGTTTTTGTGAGATCACTCATGGTTTGATTACTGGCCATAGTTTGGTCTTTGTGATCTACCAATGTCAGATAATTTTGTGATTGTTTTCAGGTGCTTGCCTACCTGTTTCTACCAATAAGAAATTACATTCGCGATTGTTTCCGAGCTGGAAATCCAGCCTGAAAGTTCTTCTGCCGATCTTCTTACTGTAGGATTTTTCCTTGTTTAGTGATGCCAGGATGTGTAGAGGCTGATCTTGGGAGAAATCTGTATCCGGACTCAGCGTCATGGCCAGTTTAGTACATATTGGACAGTGCATGTCCCATGAATGTTGAAGTGCCTTTGTAGACCTATGATGAACAGATACATATCCGAAAATGGAAGACTTGTTGGCTCCATTGTGCTTGCTGAGTACACCTGTGCACACTCCACAAAGCATATTTAAGTGTATTAATCCGATTGCAACTTGATGGCAGGACGTATGGCGAACGATTATATATTCCTCTCCTGTGGTGAAGTTAGTGCTTGCATTCTGATATCCTTTACAAGATCTTTCATGATAGGATCTGCGAATCTGCGCGTAGCATACTCTGAGTATCGCGGTGCTTAAGGTCTGAATTTTGACGAGCCGTGCAGCGTTGTTTTTACCACTTCTCTCTCCAAAAGTGGCATATAGTCTAGAGAATTTGTTCAGCAATTCTCATATTTGCATGCGCTGAATTCAACTTCCGATTGTATACTCTCAAAAGCTCAGCCATGTGCAGACGTTCATCCGAACCACCATGCCACGTGGCCCGTGCATATGCGTAGTGCCCCTCGTCTAAGTACCCTCCTTCAGCAAAGCAATGAGATAGAATATGACTAGTAATCCATCAAAACGCCCGCCATTCTCCTCTGATACTTCTCAACTACCTCTTGACACCTAACCACCACACCCGCCGCAAGCACTCTCACCTTCTCGTCCTCCTCACTCCCAGCGCCCAAGCCGTCGAAAACCATCTTGACCCAAGCCTGCGTCTCCATAAGCTCTTTGCCTTGCTCAGTAGCAAGTCGCTCTTTATTCTCGTTCGTTTCCAACAACATCAGGAAACCGAACAAAACGGCATTGAGTATGTTCTTGTCCTTACTGGCCAAACCGCGGACCGAGAGTAAGAGATCCCAGTACTCGCGTGTCATCTGAGGTAGTGCAAGAGTATTCGGGCCTGATGCATTGAGGAGTATAGAAAGGGTTTGGAGGAATGGTGGTAAGAGGTGGGTGGAAGTGTAGATGGAGTCATTGTTAGCGCGAACTTGCAGCCACCAGCGTCCGGTAAGAGGGAAGAAGAAGTTATCCGCGACAATTTGAGCGAGAGCATTCGGAATCGGCTTATGTCGCTTCTTTTCTACCTCCATACGCGAAGAAAAGGTTCGTACTTTGAGGATGTTGGGCCCACTGAGTTGGTCGGCTGCTTGTGATGCAATTGGGGAAAGCATTTCACGTGCCATATGGCTCGATATCTTCGCTACTGATGGCCCATTTTTGTCTTCCGCATACATGCCGTGGAGATTTGGCGGAAGCTGCTTGCTAGGAAAGTCTGGTTTTGCGGGTATCATGTCATCGGTTGAAGCATCTTTCATTCCTGCCAGCTCGCGCGCTCCAATACCAAGGGTCGTGAGCATAGCTATGCGTTGTTGCAGACTGTAGTCGCCAGAGAAGAAAGACCGGGCAAACCACTGCGCCATCTGCGCTGGTTTGGCAAGCAGGACAGCAATTAGAGCTTGCTGTCTTTGTTGCGCAAACTCTTCTAGCTCTGAATTATCTTGCAGACTTGTAAGTATTGTAGCAAGTTCCTCCAGATGATCAGTCACTTCAGTTCCAAAATTTGCTTTGCGACGGATCAGAGATGCAGCCGTGGCTAAAGCGAGCTCGTGTCGGTCATAATTTTCTTGGTCGCGAAGGCCAGCGATAAGATCCCGTATGTAGACGGGCGCTGTGGGTTTATTGCGGTTGATGGCTGTAGGATCATCTGTGTCGTCCTCCGGGTCAGAATCTGGTTTATCGTACATTATCAAATCTGCATCCTCGTCTTCCGAATCAGACATGATTTCAATGACCCGTGGTCCTTGTATTTCGGTTATCGCTGGAGATTTTAAGGTCTTGGGAAGTGATTTCGGTTTCGGATGCGTCTTCTTCACTAAGACTGCGCTGCTCTGCTGGGTCTTGAGGTCTGTAGCATTTCCAACTTTGTCGTCGATGTTGGTGAGCCGCTCATACCAGCTTGCTTCTTCAGCTTCTGCACCCTCCAGCTCAATCTTCAGTTGCAACTCAGGTTTATCTACCATCTTGGAGATAGCAATACCGACAGATATTCCTAAGAAACGGGCTCGCGCAGACGCAGCGCCGATGCGGTTTGACATTCCGTTGACATGATGAGACGACTTTGCCATCATGGTAAGAAACATAGGTTCTGAACGCTTGACATAGCCACTACATAGTGCCAAAGTTTGAGCAAGAGCTGTGTTTTGTTAGAGAGTTTCTTGGTAGAGCTAAATCGCTACTCACCTTCTTGTTGCAATACTGGGGTATGCCTAATATAGACTGAATCTCCAAAGAGTTTGATTAGATTTTCCAAAAGGGTATGTAACTTGTCTATGGCTGTCAGTACTATTCACGTGCATGAATACTGGCATTGCTTACCATGATCTTTCGACAAAGCAGCTACGACACTTCGCCGAGCTGACAGCGAATCATCTAGTACGGGTATTGTTGATCTTGTAAGTGTTGAGATAAGGTGTTCTTTGAGGACATCGTTATCTTTAATTAGACCATGAAACAAACCAGCAGCAGCCTCTATAACAGGAGAGGATGCAATCGGCGAGTCTTTGCTGACGACTTTGTTTGAGAAATACTGCTTGGCCACAAATGTGATGATTGCATTCATGTACTTGCGCTGCTCAAAGGTCTTCATGTGCGACAACAAACGCACGAGATGCTCAACGCGAGCATCGCTGGTTATTGTCAGAAGTAGCGAGCTCACAATTTGATCTAACTGGTCAGCACCATTCAAAAACTCGATCAGACAACTTACCTGTGTAGCCTAACCCCAAGGCCTTAGAGCAGAGTTCTGCGGTAGCAGTGAGGTGATCATCGCTTTCGGACCCGCGCTCTAGCAAAACAGCTGTGTTCCGGCCTAGCCATTCTGCGTACTCCTTGCCTTCTGCAAGCCAGATGGAGACTCTTGGTACGTCATTGTTTTTCTTCAGAACATCCTCAGCCTCTGCTGCAATCGAAAGTAGACGTCCCGATATTACTTGGGCAAGATACTCTTTCCATATAAGCTTCTTCTGTATGGCGTTCTTGCCGAACAGCAGAACTTCTTGCAATATGAGAAAAGACGTCTCATTGCCACGTAGTGTCAGATCTAAGACCTCTAGCGCATCTAAGATGTGTTCGGTTGTATTCCGCTCTTCTCCGGGTTTCTTTTTCTGACGACTATCCGCAATGAGCGACCGTAGTCTTGTGACAATATGTCCCAGACTCGTTGGATTTCGAAGAATTTTTCCAATCTTCTTTGATTCTTTTTGTCCTTTGATTAATCTCCAGTAGTTGGGAATGGTATCGTTCACAAGCTGATGTGCGATGCTTGCATTGAGTGGGTCCGGAAGTAAGAGGCTAAACCCTTCTGTAGTGAGGTGATCCAGTACACTGTTTACGACTGTCCGACTAGGCTGATTTTTCAACGCTTTCAGTGCTGATTCTGCAGAGTCGATGGTCACTGCATCATCTTGTGCATTTAGGCTCCCAACTTCTTGGATGAAAGGCTCGCTACTGTTGATCTTGCTAGTAGAAACCGCCGTTAAGAGATCAGCCATAGTATCTGGATCATCTAGGCAAAAAGGTAAATGGGTTTGTCAAGAGTCGTGGCTTTACTAATCCTTTGCAATGTTGCGTAGCGGGAGATGCGTAATGTACTGTACCCAATCGGCGATTCCTTCCCATGCGCAGACCCGCATGCTAGCGTCTTGGCGGGCCGTCTACACTCTGATGCCTACACCTACTGTTTACTCTGTTGGACTAATCTCACATCAAACTTCTACACGTTTACCGAATATGGCTGTTAACGTCAACGATATGGGGGCTGCATCAACAGCCAATCCCCGCGCCCGATGGTAAGCTACAGAAAACCGAAGATGCCCAAGCTCAGCGCTGATATCACGCAATAGGAAGTACCTCGATAGGTTCTTGACTCGGAAGGGACCTTTTACAGATGAGGATAGCTTCATGGCTGGTGAACAAGTCATTGAGTACCTAAGTAATCTCAAAGTTCTGTAAGAATGTTGTGTTTGTAACGACACAAAACGTTAGCTAATCCGATGCAGCGTCATGTGAGTCTATCATCAAGCCATACGGAAACCGCCCCTTCCATCCATCATGTTTCCTGACAATATGCAGCGGAGCTGGTGGTCTAGGGTGCGAAATCCTCAAAAACCTTGCCCTCTCTGGTTTCAAGGACATCCACGTAATCGATATGGACACGATTGACGTCAGCAACCTGAATCGGCAATTCCTCTTTCGGGCTTCAGATGTAGGAAAGTACAAAGCAGAAACCGCAGCTGCATTCGTAGAAAAACGTGTCAAGGGCGTCAAAATCACTCCGTACTGCGGCAAGATCCAGGACAAGGACGAAGCGTACTACATGCAATTCGGCCTCATTGTTTGCGGCCTAGACTCCATTGAGGCAAGACGCTGGATCAACGCCACGCTTGTGGGCATGGTAGACGAGAACGACCCGGATTCTATGAAGCCGTTGATCGATGGCGGCACAGAGGGCTTCAAAGGGCAAGCACGTGTCATCTTCCCCACCATGACTTCGTGCATTGAATGCCAACTAGACATGCATGCGCCCCGCGCTGCAGTGCCTCTCTGTACACTCGCCACTATTCCCCGGCAGCCGCAACATTGCATTGAATGGGCACACATCATTGCGTGGGAAGAGGAGCGCAAGGATATCACCCTCGATACAGACGACCCGGAACACATCACCTGGCTCTTCAACAAAGCCACTGCCCGCGCCAAGGAATTCAACATTGATGGAGTAACATACAGCATGACCCAAGGAGTCGTCAAGAATATCATTCCAGCAATTGCCAGTACAAACGCTATTGTAGCAGCAAGTTGCTGCAATGAGGCGTTCAAGGTGGCAACCAACAGCAACCCTTTCCTGGGCTATCCCGGTATGGACAATTACATGATGTATACCGGAGACGACTCTGTCTACACGTATACGTTTGAGCACCAGAAGAAAGACGACTGTCCTGTATGCGGTGCTGGAAACATTGCGCGACCCCTCCAGGTCCTGCCTGGCATCACGCTGCAAGAGTTTATTGAGGGGTTGGCGGAACGTCCAGAAGCGTACGTTTTCATCTTTACATTTGCTACATAAGAATATTGTACTAACAACACGACATAGGCAACTCAAGAAACCCTCAATTCGCACAGGTGAAAAGTCGCTCTACATGCAGCTTGCAGGTCTGGAGGAGCAGACGCGGCCCAATCTGGAGAAGAAGATGGTTGATTTGGTCGAGGAGGGCGAGGAGTTGCTTATTACGGACAAGAGTTTCCCGACGCAGTTCAAGTACAAGGTTGTGTGGGCATCGAAATAGGGCTGGGTAGAAATAAATTTCCTATTCGAACAGGCCGAGTAGGAAGATGATTCGTAGTACAGCCATAGACTATACTGCATACGAAATAAACATAAATGACCGTCTCATGTCCCACCCATATCCTTTGATTGCCTCTAGATCATACAAGTATCATCCACATACCCCAACTCTCCCTATTGTACAACAACCTCCTCCTTCTTCTCTACACCTTTAACCTCCACCGGCTCAGTCTCCTCCTCAATGACCTCCTGCCCAAACGGCTCAGCATCTCCATCCAACACCCTTCGTACCTTCAAATGCGCCTCAGCACCAAACATGCCAACAACCCCAATCCTCTTCTCAAGCGGCCCCCAAATCTTAACCGGCGGACTCTCCCCCTTGAAAAGTTCTCGCCCCGCATGTATCAACTCATTCGCCGCAAAGCTCCCCTTGGCATACTTGGGCTCATACGGCACACGATCCCACTCTTTGCGCTGGAGACGAAGCAACTGCTGTGTCATAGCATCTGAAATGGTATCCCCGAGCTCTACATCCGCGAGTTTTGTGCTCATCGTCTCGTCGCCGCCCGACGTCTTTTCTCGGCGCTTGGGCCCCGCTTCGCCGCGGTTGTTGCCCGCTGTGCTGCGTTTACCGCCGCCGGCGGCACCTGGTCTGCGGGCGTCGCGACCACGTAGGTTGGGACCGCGAGTGGCGCCGTTTGGTGCTGAGCGGCTCATTCGCAGTGTGGAGGGGGCGCGGACCATTTGGCCTGGTGGAGGGGCCGAGCCGCGGGTTGTCCTTGGGCCTGCGGTGTTGCGGGCAGCGCGGGCGCTGGCGTCTTGCTGGGTGGTGGCTGGGTCACCGTCTTCGGGGATGAAGCCGTATTCGTTTGCTTGAGAGGTGGGCGAGCGCGGGGTTCGTCGTAGCATTTGGCCGCTGGGGAAGGAGCCTCGTGCGAGTGCGCCGGGCTGGCGGCGGTATTGCAGCGAGGCGATTTGCTTGAGGGCTGCGGCTGAACGTACTCTGCGGGAGTTTGTCGCTGCATTTTGTTGTCAATACAGCGGTTCTGGGGCGGGCAATTGAAAGATGGAAGACGTACACTGGGCGGGCGACGCATCGCTGGGTTGCTCTTCCAGCCTCCTCCCCGAGCTGTGCAGTGCTCTCGATGAGCAAGCTTGTACCGAGGCTACATCTGCTCCCAATGAGCGCCGCAGCGCACCCATTGAAGCGTACATTTGTCGCTGAGCCATGCCAAAATGGATGGCAATTGATTGTGCGGTTGCAACGCTCAACTCCAAACTTTCCGATCGCGAAGTCTTGGCAGAAGCAGGGATCTTTGGTCCCAAGTTAAACACTCCGCACCACGTGCTCTGTGCTTCACTCTGCCATATGACTTGGCGTTTATACATTCACCACAAAGAACACCCATCCCATCTCCACCTCCTTAAACAACCCTTTCATTCGTTGACCTGTAAACTTTACTCCCAACCCACCACTCTCACCGCCATCCAACCCCAACCCTCCTACACATATCATCTCTCTGGGACGCCATATCTCTCTAACCGCCCTCCTCCACCCAACCAAACCGCCCACCTTGCCACACCTCACTCACATCCCACACACTACACACACACACACCCATCTTGACTTTTACCCAGCCAAATAAAAAACCATGCTCCGCCGCACCCCCACGACAATCACGCTCACGCAAAACGACATTGAGCAGTGGGAAGCGGTGCGCCAGCGCAAGTTGTACGAGGCCAAGCAGCAACAGGCGGAGCAGGAGCAGCAGGCTGCGAGTCGGGAGGAGGCCAAGGCGAGGAGTAAGAAGGATAGGATTATGGGGGCTTGAGAATGTGGGGGTGTTTGTATCTTTTGTATTTCCACTAGGGGTTCCAAGAGTAAGGGGGGGAGGGAAAGGAGGAGGCAATAGACTTGTTTACCATATTCACGCCGCAAAAAGATCCTCCTCGTATTACCCAAGTAATAGAAGAGATCATACAGTATATCAGCAACCAATCGATACACCGCATTGCAAATGCAAATGCAAAAAAAAAGTCGAAGTGTACTTTTTCATCACAGCATTAAAATTACCACATTACAAAAAAAAGACCTAGAAAACTAGGTCCCCTATCTACTGTAGCAAAGATATCCGCCTCGGGGGGCGAAAAATAAGAGTTTCATGCATGCAAAAAAGAAAAAAAACGGAGAGCAATAAGAGTTTGAACAAAACTGCACAAGCATCATAACAAGGGAGGGAGTGACCAAAAGAATACAGACAGACATAGAAACCAGAAACAAAAAAACAGAGAATCCCTCGGTATATCCCCTATTTCCCTTTCCCATCCATCATGATAATCCATCCCTCTCTCGCTCAAAAAGGAAAAGAAAGCAACGCCATGTAGAAAGAAAAAAAAAGAACGCCAAGAGGATGCTTCAAGCACAACAGCGGTGGAAAAAGGAATGACATGCGGCCAGCGGATCTCCAGTGTCAAAACCGCCTGCGGCCCCCTCCGTTCCTTCCTCCCCTTTCTCCAATGTTGAAAGCAAGAGAGCTCTGTTATTTCCCTCTCCCAGCATAAAAAAAACAAGGATTTCATCAATTCATCGTCATGGTTTGTGGTTTGTGTGGCACACAAGCCACACGGCCACTTCCTGCTACAAAGCTCTTATAGCAAGCACAACCCCGGGGTATATCAAATCCTTTCACAGAGAGAGAGCGCGCGCTGGTCAAAATCAGCGCGTATCGATCCGGCTCTTCTTAATCCTTGCTGAACCGCTTCTTAAGCCAGCTCTTGCGCTTTTCACCTGCATTGCTGCTGTTCTTGGACAGCATCTTGGGACGTGATTGCTCGGCGGCCGGGGCATTACCACTGTCCAATTTGATGGGGGCTGGTGCAGGTTGCATGGCGTGTTTCGGGGGTTGCGGGGGTGAGCCGTTTGAATAGGCGCCGTTGTGTTGGGGTGGAGGCGGTGCTGCGCCCTGGTAGGATTGACCGGGGCGCTCGCCAAACTCCTCGAGAATGGGACCTCTGCCAAAGTTATTAATAAAGGCGTATTGGGATGACAAATCTTGCTGGGGTGGCTGGACGGGTACGCCGCGTTCGATTGAGCTGTTCTCGCTGCTGGGGTCGTTGGAGTAGGGGCCGTCGCTGTGGCTACCGTTGGAGCCGTTGGTATGTACCGTGTCGCGGGACTTTTGGTATCCGTTCATGGGATAGACGCCCTGCATACTCTGCCTGTTGGTCCATCCCGGGTCCGACTGCATCCGGTTCCCGTAGCGCATCCGTGGAGGTGGTGGTCCTCCGCCAACAGGTCCGCCATAGCCGTGACCGTCTGCATAGCTATCGCGACCATATTGTCTCTGGGGAAAGTAGCTGGCATTGGACTGACGGTTCTGGTCATTGTAGCCTCCGCCATAGTAGCTGCTCCGTCGGCTTCCATGGTCCGTGTTGTCGACGCGCATAGACTGCGACCGACGCCTGTATTCGCCATCAATGGCAGCTTCGAAAGAGCGGATCGTGTCGAGCGGGCGCTCCCATCTAGAACGAGTGGGATTGGAGAGATCCGGATCGACTGTGGGCCGTTTGTTAGATTGTGATGCTCGAATGCGCGGTAGCAGTGAGGACGGCAAAAGAACAAAAGCACAACATACCAATTGGGTTACCGGAAGAATCGGTATGCTGGAATGAGCGTAGAGATTGAAGGGTAGGCTTCTCGAGCGCAGCGGCAACTGGGTACACAGCGGTCAGCAAAGGCCATGTCGAGCGCTCAACAAAAGCAGGGTCAGGTAAGGGCCAGGCAGTGCAGGACCACAGAAAGGGCAGCAGAACATACTAGGCTGTAGCTCGTTCATAGCGTTATTTGGATCCGCCTTTGAATTGGGGTCAAGATGCTCGCTGAACTTGCGCTCGTGCTTGGAGGAGGGACTCTTTGGGCTCTTTGGGCTCTTTGGCGCGGGCGGGTCGCGACTTTTGTTGCTGTGGAAGCTGAGGCCTCGCTGGCGCGGTTTCTGAGTCGGGTTCTCCATTGTAAAAGCGGAGTCAGGTTCGGTTGGGGGGGGGAGCGCGCGCTTCAGTTACCCAGTTTTTTTTCTACTTTGTCTTTCCTTTTTTGATTTCCCTGTTTTTAGGACGACGATTACACTTTGCTCCAAGAAGGCTGGCGGCGGACGGGTATGGCGGACCAGGTCTGTGAGTGGGCGGCGGGTGTGGACGCACGCGAAAGTGATCCCGGCGCGACAAGATGTGGGTAGTGTGGGTAGTGGGTTAAATGATAAGGCGAGTAGGACGGGGCTATGGCTATGACAATGGGTGTCGCAAGAGCAGACGAGGGATGTAAGAGAGATGGCGGCGGCGATGTGAGCGGGAGAGACGAAGAAGTGGGTGGCCGGGACAGCAGATGGTACTTGTGGGTTTGTGGCATAGGGCAGGTCAGGTAAAGTAAGCTGCGAATACGACGCGCGGTACGTAGAGGCCTCGCCATTCCGGCCCTGCGACTTACCCACGACGACTCGTCATCAACGGCGCCGCCCAGCTATCCCGATTGGAGTCTAAGACGATCTACGCCCACAACCGATCCACTTTCTGAAACGCAGAGAGCAGAGCCCTGGTGCGGAGCTTGCTTCGGACCTGGGCCAAGCAAAGACAACGGACAGATGCAAACGGACAGTCGGCAGATGAGCGCCGTGGGCTTACCGTCTTATCTACACGCCCTCCTTCACTCCAGACATGGACTGACGAGCGACACACAACGAGTGCATACTGCTACACACACACTACATCCATCGATCCACACCATCTGTCACGCCAGCAGCCAGCGAAACCCGATCCCCTACGGCCACATGTGGGAATCGCCCGATAGCATGTACATAGACTGCACAAATTTAGACAGCTTCGATAGTCCGTCTGCCAGATGGGGTCTGACTACCCGCACGCCGGTCCCAGCCACAATGATCTGACCTTGCTGCGTTTGCCATGATCCAAAAACCTGCCCAGCCTCCGTCGCCTCCGCCACTCTATTGTGCCAATTCGACAAGTCGACAAATAAAACAATGGAAGGGAGAAAAGGCCCCCGGAAGAAGTCCCTTTCTCTCTCTCTCTGCCTTGATTCACAGCAATCAATTGAGCCGCCCGCCCATCCACCAAAGGGCAAACCGCCAGCCCAGCACAACCACCCAAAGTGCCAAGCCCTTACCCCAGCCCAGTCCGCCAGCAACAACAAAAAACAACTCCCCAAAGGGTACACTACACACGCAAGCTACCCTGCACACACACACACCCTCTGCATCAGCACTTGCATAATACTCTCTCCTCCCTCCCACCCCCTCTTCTTCTACCCTGTCCATTACCCAGCAGCTCCCCCTTCCCCTCCCTCTGTTTTCAAATCCCCCCTCTCTCTCAAAAACACTTCCCCCGGCGCTATTCACGCAATCCCCCCAAAAATCAAGAAAAAACCACCACACCCCAACACCCAGCCCTAGCGTCGCCAACCCTTTGCCAACCCCCAGCGCCATTGCCAGCAATCACCCGCCCCTTACCCACTCCACTAACTTTTCCCCTTAGCAAAACCACGCACACCCAGCCTGCCAACGTGTTTTGTGTACACACACACATAAACGCGGGTAATGATGACATGGGGGGTGTCTTTACTCCAACCCCCCTCCCCCCCGATCGGCGATTTGCCCTAGCCTTCTACACTACAGCGTATACGTACTAAAGTGCAAGACGGCGCGCCCGCGCGTATGCGTATAAGAAAAAGGTGGTCCTTGCATAATCTCGCTTTTCGCCCACGGGGGGCGCGCGCTATCAAAGCGAAAGAAGGCATGGGCTGACTGACTGACTAACTGACGTTTCTTGCATACATATTATACGCCACACGTCGTACCTACGTATATACATACATATATATATATATATAGATTGAAAGGTTAGTACAGAAAATGCACAAAATGTACTGGCAGGTCAATCAAAGGTAAGACTTGATGAAATTATATTTCTCGTTCGGACCGGAAGAGCATTTTGGAGGGGGGGGGGGGCAGGCACAGGGGGGAGAGAGCTTGTTCCGGGTGGAGCCGAATCACTTTCCCTTTGTCTCCCAAGCTCGTTTAGTGAGAGTTTTGGGGGGTGGGGGGAGGTGAGCGAGTGATATGACCTCACCTGTTTTCCCTTTTTTTTTTGTTTTTTACCGATTTCGCCGATGGGTGGGTGGGGGAAGTGGCTGAGTCACGTGTCTTTTCTTTACTTTTAAACGGGGAAAGGTTCGGGGAGGGGGGGACTTGGCATTTGACCTGGCTGACTCTTTTTTACATCAGAGTGTAAAAGTAAGAGAGTAATTCGATGTAGAAGGGTCAGAAATCTTGCGAGATTAAACAGCAATTTCCACAAATTCACGTAAGCTTATGGGTTTTTTTTTCTAGAATTCAAGGTTTTCCAAGTACTAGATGGTGGTTCATTTTAACTTTCTGCTTCCAGCTCAGCCGTTAGATTGTTTTCTTTTTCTTTTTCTTTCCGTAGTTGGTCCCCTTTTGTGAATATAACCAAGAACGCCCACAAGAGAGGCCGTGCAACATCAAAAAAAAATAACCAAGTCAGATCTTGCTTACTTAACTCTGAGTCGGCATGTTGACTGATGCCTTTGTTGCGACTGCGTCTTCGCTCCTCCACAGACTTGTCACAGTCTTCTGCTGTGTGTAGAACAATAGACCTGGCTTGCCGTAGAATGTGTTTGCGCCACCACCTGCAACCGACTTCTTATTGCCGGTGAAGGAGAACATGGGGAGCTGCGCTTTTGTTAATATCCATTCGTATTCATCGAGGCTAGCCGGTACACTTACAGGGACTGGAATCGGCACATTGATACCAACTTGACCTGCCTCAATCTCGCGCTGGAAACGGCCGGCAGTTGCCCCCGAGCGGGTGAAGATGGCGGTACCGTTTCCGTATTCGTTTGCGTTAATCATGTCAATGGCCTCGTCAATCGTCTCGACATTCAGGCACACCAGCACTGGCCCAAAGATTTCCTCCTTGTAGCACTTCATGTGGGGCTTGACGTTGGCGATAATGGTAGGGCCGACCTATGACCTCAGTTAGTCTGATGTACTCCCCCAATCCCCACAACTACTTACCCAATTGCCATTGGCATACTTCTCAGACGGAGGCTTTTGGCCACGTCCGTCAAGGAGAATAGTCGCACCCTCCTCCTCAGCACTAGCAATCAAGTCTTCGATTCTCTTCTTAGACTCTGGGCTGATGACCGGTCCAAGATCGGCGCCGTCTTCGAAACCACCGTTCATGGAAAGGTCCTTTGCGCGCTCGGCAATTTCAGGAACCCAGTCCTTTGTCTCACCAATCATGACCAAGGTGCTCAAAGCCATGCATCGCTGCCCGGCAGCTCCGAAAGCAGCACCGGCAATAGCATTGAGTGCATGGTTCTTGTTGCAGTCGGGAAGCACAGCAGCGTGGTTCTTAGCCCCCAAGTTGGCCTGTACACGTTTGCCCTGGGCAGATGCGCGTGCGTAAATGTATTCTCCGGCCTTGTTGCTTCCAACAAAGCTGATAGCCTTGATGCGTGGCTCGTCAATGATGAAGTCGACAGTCTTTGCCGAACCGTGAATAATGTTGATGACACCAGGAGGGAAGCCGGCCTTCTCGGCAAGCTCAGCCAGAATCATACACGCACCGGGATCGCGTTCCGAGGGCTTGATAACAACAGTGTTACCTGTCACAGCGGCGATGGGAATAGTCCAGAGCGGGATCATGGCGGGAAAGTCTTGCCCAATACATTAGCAATATCCTTGCGTTGCACCTCAAGTCTTGTACTCACTAAAAGGGCAAATGGCAGCCACAACACCCAGTGGCTCCCTGTAGCTGCGTGTCTCCATGTCCTTGGCAACCTCGAGCACTTCGCCCGTCATCTGGGTTGTGATACCGCACGCCGTCTCCGCGACTTGCAGGCCGCGAAGCACATCACCTCGGGCGTCAGCGAATGTCTTGCCCTGTTCGAGTGTGATACTGGCTGCCAGCCTGTCCCAGTTCTCGCGGATCAAGTGTGTGTACTTGAACAAGATCTGCTGTCTGTGAAGCAAGCTCGTCTCCTTCCATGGTTTGAAGGCCTTCTCGGCGCTGTCCACGGCCGCCTTGAGCTCCTCATCCGTGCTTTGTGGAACCCGTGTCACCAGGTTGTTGGTCGCTGGGTCGTGCAGATCAATCCATTGTGTAGCCTTGGAGGCGACAAACTGGTTGTCGATAAAGTTCTGTGTGTCTGCCGGCGATTGGATTGGCTCGTGGTTCATGGGGTACGATTCGGCCGCTGCAGACGATGCTGGCTTCAAGTGCTGAGCGGTGGCATGCAGCCGCCGAGCAGCAACCTTGCTTTGATTGATGGGAGTCGACATTCTGGTGAATAGAGGAGTTGCGCGAACCAAGGACGAACGGGCGGTCAGCGTCGGGAGGCGGGCCAGCGCTCGGCGGGAGGCCATATTGCTCTAGGGCAGTTGCCGGGTCGAGTGTGGGGGAATGCGTTGCGAGAGTTCAAGACCGACTCGAGGAGAAACCGAGAAAGTCCTGCGACGCAATCCACAAGGCGAATTGAACTATATTATCAGAGAGAACACGTCCACGTGTTATCCAAAAAAGCACCTCTACCTGTTAAGGGAAACTTGTTCCGAGCTACCGTCTGTAACCAACCGTCGGAGCTCTGGAGAAGGGGGCCCCGCAGTCCACTCCCGAGGTAGCCCTGGCTATCCAAGGCTTATCCTCACCTCCGCGGCGTCTACCGCGTCTGTGTGGTCTGCGGCGTCTAACGGGGTCGTACACTACTACCACGCGTCCTCAACACCACCTCTGCACACCATACGAGCACATTTCGGTTTCAATCACGTTGCGTGCATCATTCAATGTGTATTGGTTCTTCAGAAATTGCCTGCTTCATTTGCCTAGTATTAGATCACGACACGGTAGCAATAACGCCATGGAACTCAAAATGTTATATAACCACAGTTCTGAAAAAAAAAAGTCTTCATGCCGGGTCGGGTGAATCCTCCCAGACCAAAGTCGCATTCGCGAGGCATTCATGTTTTCCACATCCCACACTCTCTCAACTAGACATGCCTTTTCCAACAACACCGCTGTTCACTATCTATGAGGCATTGGCCTTTGTGTTACGCTTGTTGACCTCGGCCTGAGCCTTCTCAGATCCAGTAGCGACAGCCTCGGCAGCCTTGTCCTTGGCCTTTCCGGCAGCATCCTTTGCCTTCTTGGCCTGGGCCTTGACCTGCTCTGCTGAGGGAGCACCACCAGATCCAAGAAGAGCAGTGGCAAGGATGGCAATGATGGTGACGGCTAGAACGCCGATACCGCCAGCAACCTCGGGAACAAACTTGATGGCCTCAACGGGATCACGCTTGGCAATCTCGACAAAGAGGTTGAACTTCTCCTTGACATAGAGAACCGGGTCATCCTGGAAGACGAGATCAGAGGGCGACTTGGGCTTATCCTCCGACTTGGGCTTGGTAGCCGCCTCCTCTGCCTTCTCAGCAGGGTGCTTGATGTCAAATGTCTCAGCCTTGAACTTCTCGGCGTCCTCGATGGAGTGGCCAATGTAGATGTTGTCAAAGAGAATGTCCTTGGACATGGTCCAGATCTCGAAACCAATCTAATGCAATGTTAGCGAGAAACTACAACATATTCGACGTAGAGGAACTTACAGCGCCAATGGGCTCAAAGTTGGCCGGGGTCTTGTCCTCAAAGTAGTTAGGGTTGGCAATCTTGCGGGGAGCCCAGACGCCCTTGTAAGCCGGGTTGTCAATGAAAGGAGCGGTCCACTTGCCCTTGTAGGCAGGGTTCTTCTTCATAGGAGGCTCCCACTTGCCGCAGCCAGAGACTTCGTCACACTTGGGGTTGGGAACAGTGGGTGGGATCCAGTCACCATCCTCCTCGTCATCCCAGTCCTCGGGCTTCTCAGCCTCTGGGTCAGGAATCGTCTTGGGCTCGTCCTCGAGCCAGTCCTCAGGCTTGGTGGCCTCCTCGTCGACAATCTCGAATGGAGCGTCCTCGTCCCAATCCTCGGGCTTGGTAGCCTCGGGGTCAGGGATACGGGCCTCGTCAACCCAGTCTTCGGGCTTGGAGTCCTTGGGGTCGTCAATCTCCTCTGGGGGGTTGACAGCGGGATCAAAGTCCTCAAGGAGGGTACCGTTGCGAGTAGACTCGCCATCGATCTTGATCTCAAACGTCTGGTCGGGCTTGACAATGAGAGTGTAGAGGGACGAGGTCTTGACGATACGCGCCATGGGAGGGTTCTTGAGGTGCTTCTCCTCGTACTCGCCCGTCTTGGGGTTCTTGTGGCGGAAGATGAAGTGGACCTAGAACGTCAGTATTTGAAGTATAGAGAGGACATCGAAATTGCGTACCTTGTTGGTAGCACCGCACTTGTCGGGACCAAACATGATGATGTATGGCGAGGCATTGGAGAATTCCTCAGCGTGAAGGGCCGCGTTGTCCTGGAGGAGCTTCAGGTATGCACCACCGCAGTCAAGACCGTCTATTTCCATGTTAGAATGCCAATGCAGCCCAAATTGCAGCGATAAGACTCACTCTGAAGCTTGACTTCGTACTGAACAACGAGGGTGTTATCCTTGTTGTCAATGGCCTTGGGGAACTTGGCGGAGATGGCGTGGTGAGCGGCCTGGTCCTTGATAACCAATCCCTTGTCACCCTCAATGCCCTTGAGCACAGAAGGCTCCTCGACAGCCCAGGTACCAACGTATGCCCACTCCTCCTCGTCATTGACCTCCTTCTTTGCATTTGAGCGTTTCCATCGAGTTTCCCAGTCGTCAGTGAATTGCTCGAGGAAGGGTGCCTTGACTGTTGTGGCCTGCAGAATATACATGTCAGCAAATGCTTCTCTTGCACCCGGAGCAGGCTGGGAACATACCTTGAAGGTAGGCTTTGTGATGGCGGATGAGGGCGAGGCCTCGGCTTCGGGGGAGCTGGCGTCTTCTGCGCGCACAAAGGCGGCAGCGAGCGCAGCGGTAGCACCAATTGCAAAGCGCATTGTGCGTGCCTGCCGTCTAGAAGGGGCAGAGGACTTGAATCAGGGTGGAGTGGAGGGTTGAAGGGAAGTCTGGGGCGAAGTGGTAGATAAATAAATGCGGGCGTCGTACTCTAGCTCAAGGCCACGGTGGTCAACTTCAGGGAAGGCGGGCAGCAAAGCTCTCCACTATTCTCGGCTAGTGGCCGGGTGCCACGGACCCCTGCCAACGGCTATGGAAACGCGCAGAAGAACGCTCTACGCATGCGCATTTGACAGCTGGCCTCTTGCACAATATGGTCCTGATACAAGTGCCCTGTGCAGCCGTGCAATGCAACATGATCAATTAATTGCCTATTCTGTGTCTATCATTATGCATCTCCTGGGACGTCGATCTTGGGTTTACAATAGCTCCTGCCTTTATTGCGGGAGACTTTTACTTGTACTACGTACTGCGTACCTCCAGCACCCCTGGCATCCCCGCTAGTCCGAATGCATAAGCACAACGACTACAGTACCACTCGTGGTCATGTAAATGCATTGCCATTGTTCAAGTTGCTGTTCGTAGCCAACCCGCGAAACACGGCTAGTCCGGTGTATCCAATGGTCCGAATATGACGTTCAAAACGGTGGACGGTGCAACAGGTCCTAGTAGTGTAAGTATATGGTGCACATCTCTTCAAGCTACTGGCTACAAACGAGGTCACGATTGGGGTAATCAAATAAGACGTCGCACGGCCACTGGAAAGACAGGCAAGCCCTTGGCATCGCCCACACAACCCTGTTCAGCCGCGCGACTCCGTAATTACACAGTGCAACTATGGTAAGCCTACTAGTTCGCAATGTCATGTCAAAGCCCCACGCACGCTTACAGCCAACCATTCTGGGAATTAACTCATGCATTGCCATTGGTGACGGAGCCATTGCTAAAAAGGCCCTCGGATGCATTCATAAGCAACATTTCAATCGAGATATATATATATATCAAAACACCGCCGCCTATCCAGGCCGTCAGGTGCGACCCGAGTGTGTAGTATGCTCTTTGCCCCAGCCTGTCCCGTAAGAATAGTACAAGTCCCAAACGCCATGCGCTAAAGTCAAAGTCCTAGTTACTCCATGCCGCATTCCATATAACATGACCTATATCTCGTGCGGTATTTACTGTGTCAACCACCCTGCCTAACAGAGAGGGCGGCAGCGGCTCTTCCTCTTCGTCTCCAAACGGCATAAACATGCCTGATGGTGTCCTTCGAAGTTGGCCACTTTGTAACGATGCTGATGATTCACTGCGTCGAAATGAGTAAGGCTCAGAGCCTGTTGGTGTACTTGATCGGTTTGTGCCGTATGCACTGGCAGGATCAAAATACTCTTCGCCCTCTTCATCATCCTCGGCGAGCAGAAAGTTTCGTGAGGGATTTGAAGGCTTCAGTGTTTCTGAAGATGGCGATGGAGACAGCCCACGCGGCTTCCAGAATCCAAGTGAATGTGATTGCTGTGTCTCGGGGACGTCTGGCGAGTCGGTGCGATACTTGAGTGTGGTCGATGGCAGCTTGGCAATGGTCTTGTTGTCACCGCTGATGCTGGCCGTCGACGCTGTGCGCGACAACGGCTTCTTTCTACGTGATCGCTTCATCATGACGACGCCCTCGTCCGACGAAGAATCATTGTCCTGGTACTTTGCCCAGGGGTTGTGGTTGCAGTCGTCCTCTTCATCGTCGGCGTCTTTGCACTCGACGGCAATGCACTGCTCGACCTTGTCGTCGAATCGGATGTGGCGCTTTTCTCCGTGATCCGGCGTGTGCAGCTCCGAGGTGGACTTTGAAGAAAAGTAGTCGGTTCCTTCTGAGAAGTGGCCTCGGGACAGGGTGGACGATGTGGGGAAGTCGGGAGTGACTCGGCCGATGATTGGTCGGGGCCTCCGCAGGTCCAGCGTCACACCGGTTGTTCGCTGGGCTTGCACCGACTCGGCCGCTTGCTGCACCAACGACGACGACGAGATTGACTTTTGCAGCATGGCCTCGGACATGCTCCGCTTCTTGAGGATCGGCTTCTTGACGCCATTGACAAACGAATTAGTCTTTGACAGGCGGCTTTGCGGCTCTGAGTTTTGTTGTGAGAAGAAGCGGTTTGACGCGGGCTGTAGTGGGCCGTACAGCCATGTCACGTCGACGTCTTTCAGCCTGGGCGATTGGTTAGCCAGAGCACAGGACAAGAGAAAAAAAAACCTGCAAGTAGGGGCGCACGGATGGGGGTTGATCGACACCCCTGCCGTGGCTGCCGATCGAAATCATCAGCACTCACCAATTCAGTGTTTCGGGCGACACCGTCTTTAGCTTAAACTGGGCCTTGGCCCACGTTCGCCACGAGGCATTTTCCAGTCTAGAGCGCTCGCCGTAGACGTTGCGGTGCTCGACAATGTGCCTCCACGACGACCAAATGTCTTCTTCGCGCCACTCGTACGAGAGGTAGTCGACATGGTGTGAGGGTTCCTTGCGCACGGCCGTGTCATCCTCGGACATTGGCAGAGGGTCCGGCATGGTTAGCGGTGAGTCGGGCGAAAAGCCCTCCGTGGGCGAAGGGGAGGGTGGCGCCGGCGAGTGCATCGAAGCACTCGAGGGTTTCAATGAGGCTGCATCGGTCGACAGCGTGCTCTTGTCGTGCTGGCGTGCCGCCGAGCTGTAGTTTGGAAAGGACAGGCCATCGTCGTCACTGCCCGAGTCGTCCGACTTTGTGTCGAGCGACAGGCTGCTGCAGGGCGTCGAGTAGAGCGACGAGCTCAGCGACGAGCTCAGCGAGGGCGAGCGCAGGTCGGGCAGCGAGTACTGGTTTTTGCGGAGCGGCGAGTAGGCGTCGTAGGCGAGCGACGACGACGAGGGCGAGCGTTGGAAGGGCGCGGCGTCTCGAGGGAGCGACAACATGGCCGTCATGACTTTGTGCAGGCGTGGAGAGCCTCAATATCAATCACAGGGTCTGCCACACGGCGTCGACAGAGCTGGGCCGGGTGGTGGTTGTCGACATGCGGCTCGGAGCGGCGAGGCGGTCCAGGTATATTTGGGGCGTTGGGACGGCGGGGAGAGATCGGGGAGATGGTTCGCAGGACAGGGCGTGGCCGGGCGTGGCAGGGCGGGTGAGGGGATTCGCAGGCGGCTTGGGGAGGGAGGACTGGAGAATTGAAGGTTTGGATATGGATGGCAATAGTGCGCAAAGCTTCGACCCAGACCGTCACCCACCGACGCAGCGACGCAGCAGGCTAGCCGCAACCCCGCAAGCCCGGGACTGCAGACTGCGCCCTCTGCTCTACTCTGCCCTGCCCTGCCCTGCCCTGCCCTGCCCTGCCCTGCCCGGCCCTGGCAAATCGCACGCCCTTCACCCACTGCCCATACGCGTTGACGGGCTCCACAGCGTTGCGTCGTGCTATCCAGTAGCTGCAGCCCTGGCCTGTCCGCTTGATCGGCATGCAGCCCAACAGATTCACGCACAAGGACTCGGAAGCCTAGACCGCTGCTAGGTGCAGTCGTCTTGACAACGCGCCTCGCCGCCTGCCTCTGCGCGCCCCGTGGCCGGGGGATGCATGCCGTTGTACTGTCGACGCTGCAGCGCCGCTGGGCGCCCCCGTTGACGCCTCGCTCGGTGCGGGCGAGCGGGCGAGTGGGCGGACGACCTCACGAGACACACGAGCGAGTGGTGGAGAGAACCACCCCCCCAACGCCACTCGAGCGCTGCGTGCTGCGTGCTGCGTGTGCGTGTGCGTGCAAAAACAACTCCCCGCCCCAGCGCGACGAGATGCCGCGGCCGCCTTGCAAAGCGACGCATGCCCGCCTCGCTAGCCCTCGACCTAGCTTCTCAACACCAAGCCACTGCTCGCAACCGCGACGCCCATACCCAGGCATATGACGAAAACCGTCCACAGCCCTCTGCCAAACGCCTGCTCCTCCGCATCAGCTTCGACCTCTCGGCGTTGGCGAACCTGTGGGGAATGACGTTGAGGCCGCAGTGCAGCAATTCAACAAAGCAAATCCGCCTGCTGTCGAGCCCGGGAGGACCCCGGATCCGCCTCAAGGGCCCTTATCGCTGCCGTATCCTGCATGCGCTGTGCCAATACACCATCGAGCCCATCACGTAAATGTACATATCTGTGTAGACGTCCCCTCTTTTCAATCTCGACGCCTGGAGCCGGCTCAGCTCCTGCTGGAGCGTGCGAAGAAGGAGCCAACTATGGGGTATATTTCAGTGGATACGGCAAGCCTTCATGAATCATGACCGTGTTTGAGGACAAGCACAAGGAAAAAAAACCACTCACCTAGGACCAAGGCTTCTCATGCGAGCTGCATTGCCCAACCATCACTCGTACTACTGACGACACTCCGGCCCGCACCCATCCCTTCCTTGCTCTTCTCCCGTCCAGGACTTGAAGGCGGTACATACAAGTAGTGCTGTGTACCTTTCCTGTGTGCCATGTGTTACGTAATACACGCTTCCGTTCCGCGGTCCTCGAGCCGCATCCCACGCGAAACTGTCCCTTGACTTCCGGGAATACTCACACTCATGGCAGCAGTTGCGGGCGCAGTGGAAAGGCGATAAGGTCGGCAGCGACCATGGAACTCGTCGATAGACGTTGACAGCCCGTGGAACGTTGTACGGCAGCCTGGGACCCACCCTGCGGTGGCGCCCAGACGTAGGGCTGATGAACCGTTTGGAGCAGCCACAAAGCCTTGACATGTCCAGCGTGCATGTGCACAGTAGAGTATCAGCGATTGTATACACACATGTATGCACATCCGCTTCTCATGGCGTACTCTTTGCAAGGGGCGTCTAGGCCCTGTGGTGTGTGTGTGTATATATATATGTGTGTGTGTGTGTGTGTGTGTGGCTGAAGACTTCTGCCGACAGATTGGCCACAGCGCTCAATCGATCCAAGCGACAACTCTGCAAGGGTCTGGCACTGGTGCAAATGACGTTGGCTCGGTCTTCGTCCTTCTAAAGCCCCGAATCGCGCGAGGCTTTCCTATTATTCCCAAGATCGCGCTCGCGTGCGACAGAAAAGTCAGAGCTACTGTTTCGTGTGCCGTTACCTATGTATATACTACATGTTGCCGCGGTGCTCCCGTGAACGTTTGTTTTTCCCCAGTCATCCAACGACAATTCGACATGACTTCCGCCCACGACACAGCAGCCCCCGCCGGGGGGACCCTGTCCGAGACGAATGCGCAACTGCCTGACAAAGACCTGAATGTGTCCATCCCATCGAGCGATCTGAGCATTGCAGCACGAGGCAACACAGCAAAAGGAGATCAGCAAGACATACAGGAGAAAGATGCTGCCGTGGACGGCACCGCCGACGCGACTGCAGCAGCACAGGGCACACAGGGCGATGAGCGCCCACCAAGAACAAAACTACAGATCACTCTGATCATGTTCTCGTTAGCCGTCGCCATCCTTCTCGTGGCCTTGGATGTCACCATCGTCACGACGGCCCTGCCTACAATTTCGGAACAGTTCAAAAGTGCTGCAGGATACACATGGATTGGTACGGCATATCTGATTGCTCAGTCGGCGGCCGCGCCAATCTGGGGTAAAGTCTCGGACATCTTCGGAAGGAAGCCCATCTTGCTGCTCACCAATGCCATATTCTTCGTCGGCTCACTCCTCGCTGGAGTTGCCGTTGATATGGATATGCTGATTGGTGCAAGAGTGATTCAAGGCATTGGTGGCGGTGGTTTGACTATTCTGGTCAATATCACCATCTCTGACCTTTTCTCGGTGCGGGATCGAGGCGCGTACTATGGTATGATTGGCGGGGTCTGGGCACTGGCAAGTTCACTCGGACCGGTCGTTGGAGGTCTGTTTACGCAAAAAGTGTCGTGGAGATGGTGAGTGACACGCATGCATGCATACATACATGCATGGGGCACGGTACATGCGTGAAACCTGTACTGACTTTTGCTCTTACCACAGGTGCTTCTACATCAATCTTCCGCTTGATGGACTCGCATTCTTCATTCTATTCTTTTTCCTCGATGTCAAAACGCCCAGAACCCCCCTGCGTGAGGGTCTCAAGGCTGTTGACTGGCTAGGCTCACTAGCCATGGTAGGCGGTGTCACCATGTTGTTGCTGGGACTAGAATTCGGTGGTATCGCACACCCCTGGGATTCTGCAACCGTTTTGTGTCTCATCATCTTCGGCGCGGTGGTTATTGGCATCTTCTTCCTCATTGAGTGGCGGGTCGCGCCCTATCCCCTGATGCCTCTAGATCTCTTCTCAAAGCGCTCGAACCTAGCTGCTTTGGCTGTCTGCTTCTTTCACGCATTCGTATTCATCAGCGGCAACTACTTCCTCCCACTCTACTTCCAGGCTGTTCTAGGAGCCACACCAATCCTTTCGGGTGTCTATCTCTTGCCACAAGCGGTATCGCTATCAATCCTCTCGGCGGTTACCGGTGTTTTCATCAAGAAAACTGGTCAGTACCTGCCATTGATTTGGCTCGGCATGTTTATGATGACTCTGGGCTTTGGATTGTTAATCGATCTCAACGTCAATTCATCCTGGGCCAAGATCATCATCTACCAAATCATTGTAGGAATCGGCATCGGACCGAACTTTCAAAGCCCCCTCATTGCTCTTCAAAGTCTCGTGCCGGTAAGTTCCTCCACCAGTCCGTGCCTCGGGTCGCTTATGCATACTTCAATGCGAAGCTGTACGCAGGGAGCGGGGTTGCGAGCTTGGCCGTGATTACTGCTGCAACTAGTACACCGATGCTAACAAGCTTTGCAGAAACGAGACATTGCTACTGCGACCGCCACTTTTGGGTTTGTTCGCAACCTTGGGTCAGCAATTTCGGTTGTTGTGGGCGGTGTGGTGTTTAACAATCAGATGAAATCGAAACAAGCCCAACTGGCTGCTGCACTGGGTACACAACGAGCATCAGCGTTTGGTGGAGGCTCAGCAGGTGCAAATGTAGGTCTCATCCAAGCTCTACCCGCAGCCCAAAAATTTGTGGCGAGAAAGGCGTTTGGAGACTCATTAAGCACCATGTGGATACTATATGTTGCATTCTCTGCCACCGGGCTAATAGTCAGCTTCTTGATCGGGCGTAATAAGCTCGACAAGCAGCATGAGGAAACCAAAACCGGACTTGACGTCGAGAGGATCAAGAGGCTAGAAAGGGAAGCTGAGCGAGCCGAAAGGCGAAAGAAGAGAGCTAGCAAAGGCTCCCTGCCTATTGACCCAGAAGTACAAGCAACCGACGCTGGAAAGGAAAAGGACAAAGAAATCACTGCATGATTTATGTGTCATTAAATCCGGGGGTTTGCATTAGCGTTGCATCATGGCCGGAGTTTTATTCCATGAATTTGAAGGCTTTTGTGGCTCAAGGAATGTACATAGCTAATACCGAAGCATGATAGGCAGATGCTTATTTACATAATAAAAGTATAACTGACGGAGCCGTGGCTCGATCCAATCGATTTTGCGAGGTGTATATCGAGACCAAGGTTACCATCGGTCTGAGAGTCTTGTCCTCGTGGCTCACGGGGACTGTCACATTGTAATGTGAATCTTTATTGGAGGAGGAAAAAAGAAAACCATCCCACCTTCTGATAAGTAACCTCATCTTAAGTCGAAAAAAACAACAGCAACAACAACAACAATGCTCAATTGCGTCAAAGATAAATGCAGTCCGGAATCGATGGTTGTACGCTATTATATTAAAGTATCCATACATTCGAGTGATGAGCGTTATAGCAACAGAAAGTCAGTCCAAATTAAGAATGGTCAAACGAGGATGATGCTATTAGATTTACCAAGAGGCTCGATAAATTTACCTGAGAGCAAAAAGAAATGTTAATGACGATTATGCGTCGCTCGCCGGCCACAGGTAGTGATGCGATGTCACGTGCACTGGCCGCCAATCGCAGCGGAGCCCATTCAAAGCTCACCAGCACCGACGCTCGCGCGCATCCACACCACCGCCGACGCCAATTACCGTACCAGGACCGCTTGGATTGCTCTCTAAAGAGCATCTCCGATAGATCGACGTGATTCATTCGCCCGCGCATACCTCGCCGCCGCCGCAATGCCGACACCCGAGTCCGAACTCTTTCTCGCCAAAAAGCCCAAGGTTGCGCCAACCTTTGATGGCGTCGACTACGAGGACAACAAGGCATTGAAGGCTGCGCAGGATGCCATTATCCGGGAGCAGTGGGTTAGGAGCATGATGGCGAGATTAGTCCGAGAAGAGATGGGCAAATGCTACCGGAGGGAGGGTGTCAACCACTTGGAGAAGTGTGGACATTTGCGAGGTACGCTTTACTTTCAAATACTTTAAATGATCAGTTATGGTATTTGAGAGCTCGGAAGAACGAACTGGGGGTTTAGGACCGACAGCATGGGTGCCGAGATCTTCTGCAGAGTGCAAACACAGGCATGGAACACGGCTGACAGTGGCTATACAGAGCGATACTTTGAGCTCCTCAAGGATGCAAAGGTCAAGGGATATCTATTTGCACAACAAAACTACGTCGACGAGGCGCTCAAGCGATAGACGAATCCGCAACAAACGATGGGTGTATACAAGATTACACGTATGCCGGGCGAACCATATGTTACCGAACAGCGACAGGAAATAGCACGAGGACAATGCAGAGGTCGGGTTTCTAGCAATCGACAAGCATCGTGAGGAGAGATGCGACAGTCTTCTTTACAGGCGAATCTGTACATAAGCGTGCCGGATGAGAGGCTGATGTAGCACGAATTATAGGAACCCGATTCATAACTGCAATGGTACAGTTTTCAGTTATTTGAATTGACGTGATTCTTTACAAAATGCATACATACATTGTGGAGTCCTGGCTATACTCATCGTTTCTCGTAGTAACCTTTAGTCGTGGCATAATGAGGCCAAGGCTCACTCACTGCAACCCCCCCCCCCCACTATTGCGTACTTGCATCGGCAGCTCCCAACCGTAGCAATCAACACTCAGCAAGATGCCCTTTCCGTTCGTGCTGCCGACTACATCAAGTATATCCTTTACCGAATACTTCAATAGTAGCACACATCCCTCACTACCAAATTGTGCGACAACTGCGCGGGGTGTTCTTCGCGACGTGCTAAAGCGCCACAAGCGCATACCGCCTTCCTCACAAGCGTCCAACTTCTCAACTATAATATCCGCGCTCAATGACTATATACCATATCTGTTTGCACTGGACGCCGGTCTGAGTGGTGCAAGCTGCGCGGGAGAAGAGATTGACCTGGTGCTGGTGAAAGAGCTGGAAGTAGAATGGCGCTCGACACTAGGATCCTCAATACCAGGGCGCGAGCCTGCAAGAGTCAAGCTGAAGAGTCTGGACAGTGAGCTGTGCTATACTCTGTCAACGTTGGCCTATGTCTACAGCCTCCAAGCCCGAGCGCAGCTACATACCCTTTACAATGCAACTCTACCGTCCCCCGAACAACGGGCAACGGCAATTGGTGCCGCCATGAAGCACTTTCTCGAAGCAAATTCGATACACACATATCTATTCAATCGCTCGGGGCAGTACAGTTCGCAGCCTGCGGCTGTTGACATTTCAACGGCGGTGCTGGGGGCGCTTGCAGAGCTCACCATGGCCGAAGCCACCCTAATCACGGTCTTGAAAGACGATCCCTACCCAAGTGTTGTGATAGAGGATAGGAACAAACAGAGTAAAGACTGGATGTTCAGGGGCGTGGAAATTCCCAAAGTCCGCGCGCACTTGTTTGCTCGGCTGTGCCTTGCTTCTGCCGAACACGCTGCCAAAGCCCAAGCTATGCTTGGGCGCTCAACAAAGATCAGCGATGATTTAATCAAGTACGTAGACGATTTGAGACGGACTGCCAAGGGAAAGGCATGTCGTTTTCTCGCCTGTGACGCCGAGGCAGGAGGCAAGACTGGGGAAGGTATTGCATGGCTACGTGGGGCGAAGAAAGAATTGGGGTTCGCAGCGCTAGGCGCAGAGGAAGACAAAAAGACGTCGGGTTTCTCTAAATTGAAGAAAGAGTGGCAAGAGAAGCGGGAAGACCGCAAGATTGAAAAGGGAGTAGACTGGGGCACTGATGCGGGAAAATTTGAAGAGGGAAGGATAGTCGATATGCTACTCAAGAAGTGGGAGAAGCAGAACGACACGGTAATTTTCTTCTTCCATGTACATCTAAACAAGTCATGTTGCTAACATCTGCAGATTGGTGTTCAACTCGTTCCTCCCTCAGAACCACTGCTTGCAAGTATGCCTTCGGGCCGAGAATATCATGCGACGAAGATGTTTGTTGTACCGGCACTCGACGAGCATGCACTCGTCCGTATGAGGGCGCCCCCCGACCCAAGCGAAGCGTTTGAGGGCAACGAAGATGATAGCGCAGACGACGATGAGCGGGACGCTCCCACTGGAGCGTTCCCGGGGACAAAGGCAGACTATACTCCGAGTACCAGTTACTACTGATTGTCCTATTTAGAATCTAGTCAATGTAGAGTCGGTATCCACTACGGAATGTTTCCGTTGTATAGCCGCGTCTGCGTCGGCTTTACGTATCCCTTCCAGTTGCCTCGGGTTGCTTTAACGTTCAGGTTCGCCATGCCTATTTCAGCACCTAGAACCAAAAGTGTGATCTAACTATTTTACACATGCAAAAGCCTATCACGTCGAGACCCAAGTAGGCGCCTATAACAAGTAAGCGAATAAGGCTTGGCTTTCAAACTGCCTATCTGGTCTCTCGCCATCACCGACCAAGATTAGTGAAACAATAAGACCGAAGCTTATCACAACATTCGTCCCACCGCCACGCAGGAACTGGCATCACCTTGAACAACACCATGCAATGAAAACATAATGATATCCACTCCAGGACGCCGAGTTGCAACGACCCTTTTTGCCAACTTGGGCCTGACCTCGGTTTGCTACAGTAAGCATTCAGACGTACCAGCTTGGCCCCATGTTTTTTTATTTTTTTTACATTGGGTACTCAAGCCTTTAGTGTTTGTGTACACAGCTTAGCGCTCTTGACACACCAACCCCGGCGGCCGAACATTCCCCCACCCCCCCCTCTCCGCACATCACTGCAACTGATAAAGAGATAAGTAGGCGCGAGCGGCGCTATTTCTTCTGCACCCAATCGTCTACCCGCATCTTTCTGTTATCGCCGATGTCGTCTCTCTGTTATCGCCGGCATCGTCTCTCTCTCTCTCTCTCTCTCAACGGGGTACCCGTTCGACCACCCCGGTGTCGCTCTGGGCACTGATAATGCTAAAGTAGACTATGTTCCCGGGTATGTGGGTCTAGGTGCGGGATTATCCTGCGGACCGCGCACGCGCATTTATATATGGTATGTAGAGGAGAAGGGGGTTAGTTTGCGAAGCCGAGCAGGGGGTTGGGGGGGTGGCATGCCGGAACTTTGCGCAGTGTGCTGTCACGGGTTTGAAGCACATAGAGTATATGCAGCCATGTTTAATTCCGCTCTCGAATGTGTATAGGTGAAGATGCATACATATATTAATATATCTTTTTTTCTTTTTCTTTCTACGTTATTCACCGAAACGCTGGGAGACGCAAACGCCGGCGTGTGTGTGACGAGATCTCTTGTTCATTAAGCTCTTCACTTCTTCTTCTTCTTTTTTTGGTTTCTCCCCTTCTGGGGCAAGAAAAAAATTGGAAAGGGCAAGGTGAAAACGGTTGTCTTGTCTGGTCCGATTACAACTGGAAGTTTTTTTTTTCTTTCTGGTTTTCTTGAATAATCCGATCGTTGTGTCTTTTTGTTTTCAAAAACAACGAATACACGAATGCGATAGTAAGGGGACAATGGCGACGCTTAATATCCGCCCTGTGGCCTCGGAGCCCGTGATCTCGAGTATACCAGACGACGACACACCGTACGATGCGAAGCAGCCGTACAATGCAGACGAAGAGGCGCTGGCGGCGCTGGGCTATAAATCTGAATTCAAGCGAGAGTTCTCGCTCTACGCCACATGCGCTGTGAGCTTTGCGATTCTCGGTCTCCTCCCGAGTTTTGCATCGACGCTTTTTTTCAGCATGGGATATGCGGGTACCGCAGGCATGGCTTGGGGGTGGCCGATAGCCATGATTGGGATCCAGTGCGTGGCGATGAGCATGGCGGAGCTGTGTAGCAGTATGCCTACCAGTGGAGGCATGTACTATGTAGCTGCTGTGCTGGCGCCGCCGGCATGGGCGCCATTTGCATCGTGGGTTACGTGCTGGAGTAATTGGCTGGTGCAGATTACTGGGGCTCCTTCTGGTAAGTTTACCCACATACACAGTATTTTCGAAGTTCTTTTTTGGGGGTGGGAGGGAAAGAAGGGATGAGATATGGTGTACTGACTGTGTGATATCTCAGTGAACTACGGTATCTCGTCTATGATCCTCGCAGCAGCAAGTATCACCAACCCATCCTACAAACCAACCAACCTCCACACTTTCCTGCTCGCCTCCTCCATCATGGTCATCCACGCCGTCATCTCCTCCATGCCGACGCGATGGCTCGCGCAGTTCAACTCGGCAGGCTCGACGTTCAACTTCCTCGCCGTCGTCGCTGTCCTCGTCATGATTCCCGCTGGCACTGACCGTCCTGAGCGCGGCCTCTCGCGTTTCACCCCTTCAACCGAAGTCTGGGGCACTATTCACCAGGGAACCTCGTTCCCGCCGGGTATCTGTGTGCTCATGTCGTTTATCGGTGTCATATGGACCATGTCTGGTTGCAGCGCGCCGTTCCATCTCTCAGAGGAATGTTCGAATGCGAACATCGCGGCGCCCCGCGCTATCATTGCTACGTCGAGTATCGGTGGTGTGTTAGGCTGGGCTTTGCAACTCGTCGTCGCTTACACTGTCGTCGATATCCCGGCTGTTATTGCATCACCCCTCGGTCAGCCCTTTGCTGCCTACCTGATGCAGTGCATGACGCAGAAGATGGCGCTGTGCATCCTCGCGCTGACGGTTGTTGCGGGATTCAGTATGGGTCAGGGATGTATGCTTGCGGCGAGTAGAGTCACGTTTGCGTATGCGCGTGATGATGTTTTCCCCGGAAGTAATATCTGGAAGGTGGTTAACCCGTATACTAAGACCCCTGTGAATGCTGTGTGGGGAAATGCGTTTATTGGCATTTGTCTCCTAACACTTATTTTCGGGGGCAATTTGGCGGTTGGAGCGCTGTTTTCGATTGGCGGTATTGCTGCGTTTACGTGAGTTTTACTCAGGATTTCTTTTGGGATGAACCTCTTTTGCTAATACTTTGACCTCTAGCTCTTTCACCATCCCCATTGCTATTCGCGTCTTCTTTGTCGGAGACCGCTTCCGACCTGGCCCGTGGAACCTAGGCAAGTACTCGATCGCTTGCGGTACTGTCGCCTGCTCTTTTGTCGCTCTCATGATCCCGGTTCTCTGCTTCCCCAGTGTCACTGGTTCGCAATTGACGTAAGTTTCTTCCTTTTTTCAACTGCTCTATTATTCGCACACGGGAAACTGACAACTACGACAGCGCTAAAACCATGAACTGGACCTCCCTTTGCTACGGCGCCCCAATGTTCATCATCACATGTTGGTGGTTCATCTCTGCACACAAGTGGTTCACAGGTCCCAAGTTGAATATTGAGCACATGATGATTGGTCGCGATATCGTCGCGGTGGAAGCCCGGGAAGTAGCAAGTGATAGTGATACTGATGGCGCTAACATGTCTTCGGACAAGATTGCCAAATCATGAGATGATACCCCATTGATGATTTTTTGTTATTTATAGCTAGATATCCCATTTTAAGAAAATATTCCCACCAAAGAAATTGACGTTTTTTACATGTTGAATGGAAACAACAAGAAAAGCCCGTGAAATAAATGATGGTTTGCATAGTCTGTTGGAGCTAATGATACATCATGCGCGTCTCTAGAATGGACAGAGTCATAGCCTCAAAGTTTGATAAATGGGCATCATGTGCACATCAGGCCACTTGCTTACACCGACTCTATATTTTAGCTCATATCGATCTGAGCTTTGCTGACGATGTCGTCGGTATAGTAAGCCGTGTTGTGTGAACAAGGAGGCATGACTCCCATGCTTTCGTGGAATCGTACGACAGCAAATTTTGTAATGCATTACCCCTCACCCACTACGATGGCTTCGGCGTATTATTTTTTAGATATCATGGAAGAGAATGATTGAATCGGTGGTCTTATTTGAGTTCTTGTTTCTGTAGATGCAAATGGCTAGGCTTGCCAAAACTGTCGTGATTCAGGCTTCATGTAACGCTGAGCAACATTCAAGTTTAACAAAGATGAAATATAGCTAATAGATGTCGAACGGTTGATAATTGCTCTGAAAATAGGCCCACGAGCATGGAGGCTATACCATGACCCGATTATCTTTGAGTCAGGAGTCTTTCCTAACTTACGCGATGCTTCGCTGCAGTGCCTAATACATGCTGACACGCCCAGCTCAAGTATTTTACAGGTACCGGGTCTAGTCTTCTTGTTCATCTTAAAGCAAAGTGGTGAACATAACTCTAGCATCTCCATCCCACTCATCAGATGTCTGCTGTTCCCCTCCCCGCATCATCTCCATCGTCTGGAAATCGCCTATGAGGCGCCGCAGTGTAGCTTTGTCCGTGCTCCTATAAAGGGCGATGTAGATTGATGCATTAAGTACTCCTAACCTTTTGCATCAACTGCATCTCAGCTTTTATTTCTTCGAATAATTTCAGTGCGTCCGCAGGGAGTATGGTTCCAATCTGTACAGCCATTGCACTGATTTCCTGCATGATTCTAATAGATAGAGGAATCGAATCAATGAGGTTCTGGTGCTCGTACATGCAAAATAGGAAATAAAACTGGGCTTCTTTGTTACTGTAGTCATGCAAGATGTGGTTGAGTACGTGCAACATGGCGACTTGGTATGTTATTCCGTAATTTATGAAATTTGGTTTTGCTCAATGGTCGTAGACGATGCGCTTCAGCTGCTTTATAGATGTCTCAGTCGCCTTTGCCGGTGTTGGTGCGATCGCAGAGAAAGTGTTAAGCCTTGGTTACGGCTCCAAGTCTGCAGAAGGCTGGAAGGGACCCAATATTATAGCATGGAACCATGCGCTACGCTGTGTCAGTCTCTTATATCAATTTGAGATTAACCATCAAAGGCTATGGAAAACACATGGCCGACGGGTAATTCTGCTGGGTAATCGTCAATGGTAAAGAATGCGCCGTAGTAACAGGGGAATAACAAGAAGATCATGGAGGAAACAGCAATAGATTGTTAGTCAAACTTATTCAGAGCTTGACTACAACATTTATCAACAGCTCTAGAAATACCATACACTAAATACATTGATCTGCGACTCTCCAATTGATATACTCATGAAGTCCTGAGCCTTGCAATTTGTCAGCCCACACTCCAATAATCCATCCAGCACTTTCTCCCATTCCATGTACCTCATCCCCCCAAAGCCTTGCTAAGACACATACCATACCCAATATCTGCATGTGTATCTACTTTCTACACCTAAGCAGCACAGTTGTCGAAGGGTCAGAGTACAAAAACTCATCTGCATTCAGATTGGCAGGTCTAGTGGCACCCTCGGGATACTTCATGTCGTACCTAGTGATAAGGCTAGCGAGCACAACCTTGAGTTCATTCGATGCGAAGAAGCGCCCAGAACAAGCGTATTTGCCATGGCTGAAATGCAAATGGTTCTTATCCGTTGTTGCAAATTGATATTTGTGCTCCTGTCCTGGGACTTGTCGCATGTTGTAGTAGCGGTGTCCGTCGAAGGTATCCGCGCTCGGGATGAAAGATGGGTCTTTGGATGTTGCTTCAGAGGCAAGACAGATGTGTGTGCCTTGCGGTAACTGTGTGCCATCGGAGAGGGTGAGTGGAGTTTTGACGATGCGATGGAAGCTTACTGTAGAAGGGGTTAGTTTGCAAAAGAGAAATGATTGAAAGAAAGAAGGGTATGAGGAGGACGTACGTAGACTAGCTGGGCTTAATCGCTGGGACTCTTTCAGGAAGCTGTCCATCTTGCGCATTCTGGCAAGCGTTGGCTTTCCCCATCCTCCATCTTCTTTGAGTACTGTCTCAACCTCTTCTCTCAAGGGCTGAAAGTACTCGGGTCTGGCGCACATGTCATAGATGGCATGCGCACCAGCTCTTGTCGTCGTATCCACTGAAGCCAGGATGAGGATAAGCTGCCGTTGGGCCAACTTTTCCGGCTGTTGTTCGTCTCCCACGCCATTATCCATCATCCACTGCAGGAAGTCGTTTGGCTTGACGTAGTCTGGATCACTCTGCGCTTGGCGTCGGCGGGCGATGATGGGGAGCAGCGCCTTTCTTTCCTGGCGCATATGAGCATATAGTCTCCAGCTCGATGGCAGACACATTGCAACAGCGGGCCGCATCCATGAAGGGAAGCAACGCAGGGCCATGACTGTGATAGTTACTTCTCGGGCGTACCCCATAGAAGCACGAAACCACTCTTCGTTACGACCATCGTGCTCACCGAGGAATACGCGGTTAGAGATTCTCGCAATGACGAAAGCGAGAACTTCATAGATGGGGACCTCGATCCACTCATCTGTTCCATGTTAGCCGATCCGTTATGAATATACATGCATCGCGGGTACACGGACCTCTGCACTCCGGAATGAGTGTATCCATAGCCTGATCTACTTCCTCTTTCATCAATGCAGAATATGCAGCGAGATTAGGTGTCAGTTTAGTCTGGAGAAGATGCGTATGCAAATTTCCCTCCAGCATAATCTCCGAGGCAGTATAAGGCCCGCATATGTTCTGTGTCAATTGTATCAGTATTCAGCAGCTATTGGCATTTGAATTGATTCCCTACCGCGATCAGTGCTTCGACGGAGTTAAGCTTCTCATTGGAGAGATTACGAAGCTCGTCAACATATTTGTTGGGTATGACTACCAAATCTCGGTCATTGCGTGAGAGTTTGAAGACGGCATCCTTGAACTGCGATTTTGTTAGTAGCTTTTCTTCTTCATGTGTTTTCCCTCAGCACGTTACTTTGCGATAGCCCTCGTTGATTTGAGGCTGTGCACCCTTTGAGAAGCGTAGGTGTACAAGGAATGCGGGTTCAAAAATGGACCGATATCCAGCGTACGGAGCCCTGAGAATATGCTTGGACAGTGACGCAGTTTTTAGCACGAATGAGGTGCAATATCCGATCAAGAGAAGATAGATACAAAAGGTCGTAGCACTCGAGCTAATGAACTTGCTATCAAAATGTTGATGATCAGCAGCCACCGAGGCACTTTCATTCATGTAATCCATATTCTTTTGTCCCAGATTTTCTGTTCTTAGGATTTTCAATTTGATCTCATTCAGTGTTGATATAGATATAAGAATTTCTAAAAAGAACCGGCCAAATCTAACCTCTTATCCCATACAACCGCCTGCTATCCCACTGAATGCTTAGGAATCTTATCTACTCAAATCTTACGAATGCGACTTTCGGGCGTTTGAACATGAAGTGGCGCCGCCAGCCAGCACCAGGTGAGGTCTGAACAGGAAGTGTCCGTGACAGGGGATTTCAAAGTGCTCTAGGAATGAGATACGTATCCTAGTTCTGAAACGAGTAACCGAGTTGGGTAAATGGAGAGCTGCTTGGTGGCGGGTGGGATGAGAAAGGGCCCTAATCACCTGCCACTTTCGCAAACAATCCCCCGTCCTCCCTTAACCCCGTTCCGAGGAACACCCCAAGCCCCCTTCCAAGAAGAGATACGTCTCAGTTCACCCCCACTCAGCAAAAAGCCGCCGCCTATGCATCATTGACTGCATGCGCCGACTTCCAAGTCAGACTCATACGACGCTTGAACTCGGTAGTATACGCGGCATCAATGAACTCCACAATACTGTCTATCTTTTCCCCATCTTCGCTCATGGTCAAGGTGAACATGTACTCATTCGTATATTCTCCCGCATCTGTATCCGCTCGATTGCTGCAATGCAATACGACTCTCCGTGTTTCAATATCAACGACCGTCTCGTCATCGCTGATGACCGAAAAGTGAACGGCCCGAAATGCAGACAGCATTGGCCCCATGAATGTTAGGTAGTCGGCGTTTGAGCGTGGAGGTACTTCCAGTGTGGCTGGGAGGGTGTAGTGAATGCAAATGGGGCTTCGGATGGCCATGATAGCCTGCAAGTCCCACTGATTGTAGGATTGGATAAAATTGAGCGCCGTAGCAATGAGCTGATCTCGGCTCGGAGTTGTCCGGGACATAATGGGAAGTGATAAGCTGAAGTTGGATGGGTAAGAAAAAAAGAGAATTTTGCGTCAAATTTATTGTGTTGGTTAGATTATCGCGATTGGTGCAAAGGTGGCATTCTCCACCAAAATTTTCCTCTGGATGGATCTACTTAGTGATGCATATGCATGTGACATGTTTTTTCTGTTTGTACTACATAGGGGAAAGGTATCATGGGATAGCCTAGTCTTCCGGTGAGCAGCACATTACTGTAGCAGAGAGATACACTGGCATGCCTTGCATGAAGAAGAACACGGTGCTCAATAGATATACTAAACCTAATCAGAAGAACACAGCATATAGTGAGTGGAGCAGAGCGTAAAGCATAGGAACAATAGGCTCAAGGATTACAACCAAAGCTTCCTTGGCCTATGATATGGCTTAATCTCTAGTACAACAGAGCTCTTTTTGAGGGGCCAGCGTCTCCACAGATTATAAAAGACAAATATAGCAATGTAACAGATCTGATTGGGTATGCACTGATCCAGACACAAAGAAACATGTGCCCCCCATGGAATTTATTGTACCAACATGGTGTATCCATGTCACTGTGTCCGAGGACCCTCCTGGTAATCTTGTATAGGATGGACGACGACTAATGCATGCAAGGACTGGGACAGCAAGGTAACATTGCTTGTCAGGTGTACACAAGCTTAACCTTGCTTGGCTTGTCAGACGGGCCGTTACCGAGCGCCCCAGCGGATACTCCCACAAACGCCGGCTTTAGAGCCTTTGAGTTTAAACCCGTTAACCCCGACGAGGCAGTGAATGGGTCTCTACAAACTCCGGACACTAACCCCGCTAGCGCGCAAGGCTGCCTTTGGAATAACACAAGGGCTGCTCTTATGCCTGCTTTAGGCAAAGTCTCGAGCTAGGGAAACAAAGTCTTTTGCTACATGACTACATGACATTCCTGAGATTCCAGATACTAATTGGGATACGCCACGAAGCTTGCGACCTTCTTATGAGCTTGTGAGCTCCAGAGATTTTCCGAACACTGCATTCCAATCATGGCGGACCAAAGTATCAAAGACGACGATGTTGTGTCAAACACTACGAACAACGACAGCATGAACGGGACAGCTGTAGACGATGTCGAGAAGACGGTAGCGCCAATCGTCGTTGATTGGGACTCATCAGATGACCAGCAGAACCCCATGAACTGGTCAAAGAACAAGAAGTGGTCTACTATCATTCTGGTGGCATACATCACCTTCGTCACGTAAGTTGATCAGCAAACGTTGCAACAAAGCATTTACTGACTGCGCTTCGATAGTTCATTTGGTTCCACCATCTTTGCGCCTGGTGTCCCAGAGTTGCTCAGAGAGTTCCACAACACCAGCGATGAACTCGCAACCTTTATTGTCTCAATCTACATTCTCGGCTTCTGCGTTGGACCTTTGTTCCTTGCGCCGCTCAGTGAAGTCTACGGTCGCTTCCCGGTCTACTACATTGCCAACATCCTTTTTCTCATCTTCTCCATCGCGTGCGCAGTGAGCTCAGGCATGGGTATGTTCATCATCTTCCGCTTGTGTCAAGGTATCACTGCCTGTCCTCCACTGGTACTTGGTGGAGGAACCATTGGCGATTTGATGGCTCCGGTTGATCGAGGGCAGGCCCTCACCATCTGGTCAATGGGACCTCTACTTGTAGGTCATTCAAAGATGTTAAGTTAACGACTGAGCTGACTGGCGATACTAGGGACCCGTGATTGGACCTGTGGTTGGTGGCTTCATGGCTCAGAATATTGGGTGGCGTTGGACCTTTTGGTTTACTGCAATCATGGTAAGAATAGAAACCCGCCATACGCAGAAAGGCAGCTGACAACATCCAGACTGGCGTCGGCGTCATCGTGTCGCACTTCATCCTACGAGAAACCTATGCACCGACTCTGCTGGGCAAGAAAGCTGCGCGACTTCGAAAAGAAACAGGCGATCCCAACTACAAGTCGAAATTCGATAAAGGCTTGAGCTCAAGCCAACATTTCAAGGCGGCTATCATTCGCCCGACCAAGATGCTGTTCTGCTCACCCATTGTCGCCATCCTCGCCCTCAACATGTCCATCATCTACAGCTATCTCTACTTCCTCTTCACAACATTCACATTCGTCTTCAAAGGCCAATACCACTTCAACGCCGGAGAGTCTGGCCTCGCATACCTAGGCCTAGGTGTAGGCTTCATCCTTGGACAGTTCGGCGTCGGCAGTGCTGCGGACAAATACTACAAGCGGAAAGCAGCCGAGGGACCCACAAAACCGGAACACCGCCTCCCTCCCCTGATTGTCGGTGCGTTCCTGATCCCTGCAGGTCTGCTGTGGTACGGTTGGACGGCTGAGTATGAAGTGCACTGGATCGTGCCTATTATTGGGACTTCGTTCATCGGCCTCGGCATCATGTGCGCTTTCCTTCCCATCCAGATGTATCTCATTGATACGTTTGGTGTCTACGCCGCAAGCGCCTTGGCCACGAACACTGTGGTCAGATCGTTGTTCGGAGCCGTCCTGCCATTGGCTGGACGTCGTCTGTATGCTGCTCTTGGACTTGGCTGGGGCAACAGCACCTTGGCTTTCATTGCTCTTGCCATGACTCCAGTTCCGTTCTTGTTACTCAAGTACGGTGAGCGGATTAGGACACACCCAAGGTTTCAAGTTAATCTGTAAATCTGCTTGATAGACGAGCCATTCCCTGCGTTCTTTCAGTATCGAAAAACAAAGGCTTTGTGGGGTTTGGGTTTAGGCAATACGAGTTGGCGCGACGGTGCACGCTAGATGGACATGTGATGGTACTCGGCTTCGAGAGCCGAAAAATGTTAGATTTTTTATCCTCATAATTCTTTGTAATCATAACTATTTCTACTCGATACATGCTACATGAATCTGCAGCTAAAGCTACAAACCGGGAAAGTGGGAAAACCCAGACCAAGCGGGCTAGCCCACCAAAACGAACAACCTTTACTACTCATTGCCAACACCACCTTAGTATTATTTCAATAAAAAATCACCCTCAATAATTGCAGTTATACTATACTTTCTATACCCAAGCGAACGATAAGTAAGATGACATTAGTAGTGTTGCAGCAGGAATACGTGTTTCAAGCGTGCTTCGTACCATTAGTGTTGTGCGATTTCATCCCCAACTTACCGGATCGATCGACCGGCTACTCTCAAGTGCACTTGTCCAAAAGCGTTATCCGCTGGCCCACACTGTCAAGACATCCCCCCAAAACAGTGTGCAGAATGACTCGTAGGGTGCCCTTTCGAACCCCAACCAAGAACTTCAGACGTACAGAACTCAGGAAGTTTGATTACACCCGCTAATACGAATCGCCAATGGCCCGGCTTGGCCTAGAGCTTAACTGATTTTCAGTTATGATTGAAGAATCTTAGACTAGCTATATTGAGATTGCAAAGTGGACCGTTCTCCACAGCTCGAATAGCCCCCATCCCCATCCCCACCCCCCCTTGCTAGCGGACTCCACCGGATCGACGTCAGGGTTCTGTGCGCCTAACTTACTCTTGACTTCTAGCTCCCAAAGACTGATATCGCGTTTCACACTCTAAGCTCCAACCTTCCTTTCAGTGAATTTCAAGTTCAAAGGTCCCATGGCTGCGGTGAATTGCGTCTTCATGTCCCGTTCAAACGCCGTTCCGTCGTCGCCATCCGCAAGGCAGATGTCGAATCGGTAGAGTAGTTTTGCGGCTGTTGTACGCAGATTCATGAGTGCGAGAGGTTTACCAATGCAATTGTAAGGTCCTGCGGAAAAGGGTGCGTAGGCACCTTTTTCCTTGCCGGAGGTGGTGGAGGATTTGTACCAGCGTTCGGGTAGGAATTTGTGGGCGTTTTTGTAGATGGCTTCGCCTAGAGATATCATGGTTAGTTTTCGCGATGCAAAGGTCTAGTGGGTTGGGAAGGGAGGGGATTGTTAAGACTTACTTCTCCCAATAACGTATTGTGGGCACGAGACGGTAGTGTTGCCGGGTATGAACGTGCCGCCAATCTCGATACCTCCAGGAGGCGTCTTACGTTGTAGGCCAGTGCCAACAGGTGGATGAAGTCGTAGCGTCTCATCGATGACTGCGTTCAGATGCTCAAGATATTGGAGTGGTTGGTGCACAATGTCACCATTGGGACCCATGTGGGGTGCGATTTCTTGTCGGATTAAATCAATGTGTTTTGGATTTTGGACGAGCTCGTAGAAAAGACTTGCCAAAGTTGTTGCGGTAGTGTCACTGCACCCAATTTAGCAAGGTCAATGCGCAAACTTAGAGGCTATACTGACCTTCCAGCGACGACAATAAGTTGCGTGTCGCCTTGTAACACCTTTAGCTCTGCGCCAGATGGTTTAGATCCATTATAGGGTTTGAGCAACGTGTAGAGGATATCCGAAGTGATTGTCGTCTTCTACATCTCAGGTTAATACATCAAACTCATCTGGCTGTTAGGTTGGGCATATGTACTGTCATTCTCTCATCTAACTTATCACAGCAATAACGTATAAAGCTCCACCATCCGTTTGCTGCAAATGGTATCGACACTAATACCCGAAACATCCAAGTCGGCAACATCAGTCCCAATGGCGTCAGTGCCTCGCCCACCAATTGCACTGCCCAATGCAACTGATCAGTCTTAAGCATATCGAATCCCTCGCCGAATGCCAGATCTCCCATAACATCGAAGGTGTAAAGATTGAACAGCTCAGTCACGTTTGTAGAGCTGTCCTTGGAGACTGCAGTTTCGATTTTTCCAATGAGTTGTTCCTGAAACACACTCATTCTTCGCTCGTAGCCGCGCATTGACTTTTCGCCAAAAGCCTGGCTCCAGATTCGTCTTCTTTGGTCATGCAGGCTGCGGTTCCGCGTTGTTTGCATGGAGACCATTGGAAGGGTGAGATCATACCAGTCTGCCTTGCTACATTGTGACTGGTGTCCGTAGATTGCTTGTACAGCTTTTGGGTGTGTAATGGAGAGATCGGAAGAACCAACGCGGACGAAGGAACCGTAGGTCTCGTGCAAAGAGAGAAGCTTTTCGTGGGCGTTAAGTCTGGTAAGGTGCAGGGAGAGGTACAAGTTGGAGATCCGAGAGCCCAGAGGGCCAGGGAAATGACGGAGGGGGCTGAAGAACAGACGATAGGTAACAAGGCTAGTGTAGAGGCCAGCGAGATAGATGAAGATAAGTGCAAGAGCGTCTTTCAAGTTCGCGCCAACGTCGAGAGAGTAGGTCAAGGTTGTAAACGAGACATAGGTCATGAGGACGAGCAGTAGAAGCTGCAGATAACGTATACCGTGCATATGATGTTCAGAACCATGTAGGTAAAAGATGTGAGTAGCTACTCCTGCAAACAGGATCAAAAGATTGCGAAAAAACGACATTCTGGGTTGAGGGTTGCAAACTTTGGGGGGCTGAAATTTGTCCAGATATGCTGTCTGCCTAGTGATGCCTTTCCAAACAAAGTCCGCTTCAAACTGTGGAGACGCACGGAAAGAAAATTCCGGTAAGTGTGGTTACATATCCAAGCGTGTTGCATGTTGAAGGAGGAGACTACTTGGGATGCTGGCAGCATATGGTGGGCGCCGACTTGCGGTAGCTGCAAGCCTGCGCCCATGAACTGATGTCGCACCCACGGTATCGCCGATTTCCCCTTTAGGTAGAGTCTTTATTCCTCGGGACAGGGACTGTTGTTCCGTGTGTGCAGCCATGTAGTCTCGTTGCATCTCCGGTGTGTACCCCAACAGTTTCACCTCACTTGAGTACTTTGTGTGTACGTGTTTTTCGGTCCGTCTATCAGAAACTGATCCGGAGCTGTATTGCAATTGCGTTTTTGAGGGGCGTATTAATGACTGGTTGAGCTAGCATGGCTCTTCGACCGCAAAAGTGGACCCTGCATCTTAACGAGGTGTCAAGTATCTTAGTTAGTATGTATCTTATCCAGCATCCGTGGGGTTTTAGTGAGCTTAATCAATATAAGCCGCGCGGAGGCTAGGGAAGTGCCTAAGGCGACCCGTTCCCGCGGACACAACTGCCGTGCGTGGCTAACGAGTCCTTGGCGTTTCGTCGGACGCGAAAGCCACTACTGGACTTAAGATACTATCTCCAGATAATCTCGGCTATACTAGGTACGTAGCTACGTATCAAAAGCATGTGCAGTGTTCCAGAACAGTCTTAAGAGACGGCTGATGGCTGGTCAGTAAGCCATGGCACCCATGTTTTTTTTGTTTTTAAGTGGCAGTAACAGCCGCCTCACAAACGCCTCACAGACGCCTCTCGACTAGATATCCTGGTCATAGTAAGCGACTAGTCATTTCCTCGGTCATAACAACCATAATAGTCTGAATATAGCTATGCGTATCGTTGTTAGAACCCTAGTAGACACCTTGTTTTCTCAATCTGAGTTAGGCTAAAACTATACCACCGGAGCTTACCCCTGCACACCTGCATGTTACACATCTGGTTCCATAATTCAGCATATCGAAAGATACCTATCAGGCAAGGATTTCTGTTACGTTGAATCATGACCTTTGCTACGTCGATGAAAACTAGCTACCCATGTATGCAAGAGAAGATACAACTGTCGGTGACTACAGTACTCCTGTTTTACGGCTTCGGCCCGTATTTTTGATGTGTGGAAGCCGTGAGGTTCTCAGAAAGGCAAATATATGGAGTCCTGTAGTGATGAGGCCTCGTACGAGAGTGAGTGCGGTGGGGAAGTAACCTATTGAAGGAAAGTATAGCCTTCTTGCCGACACCTGCAGCCCTCCAGATAAGGGACCAAAGCCCAGAATTTCTTGCTCTCCAAGCATCTCATTTTCACCTTCAGTTTTCCAAACATGAATCAATCCAACCAATCCACTCTATTCACTCAGTCCACTCATTCGGCCTTCTATGAAGGTAGGATGTCCAGCTCACCATCTTTCATGGTCGGACTTGTCATTCTTTCCGTTACCTCGGCGTACCTCTACTTCGTCATCAGCGACTTCCTGCAGACGTTCTTGAAGCGTCCCGCACACTTCTTGCCTTTCAAGTACATCCAGCGTATCAACCCCACCAAAGTTGACGTTCCTCTCGTGGAGATAAAAGAAGAAAGTAACTATCGTGAGCTCCTGGCACTCAGATCTCAGCAGGTATTTGAGGTCTTAACCAAAAACAAAATAGTTTTTTTACTGACACAAAATAGTATCCTGATAGGCCATACAAGTTTCTTCACCACCCTGGTGAAATTGTAATCCTACCATTCAAGTACATGGACGCAATCAAGAATGCACCAGAGGGCAAATTGAGCTTTCAGCAGGGATCGTTCGATATGCTTATGGGTGAACATACGGGCATTACAGGAAATGACCTGGAGATGGCAACACTGATCCGAAGGGATGTGGGACGCTTGCTGGACCGTGTGTACACAATCGTGGACGATGAAGCAATGGATGCCTTGAAGAACGAGATCGGTCCTTGTGAAGGTCAGTTTTGAATTTCCTCAGAATTTTTTCCGAGCCTTGAGTAAAATGATCTGACTGACCCAAAAACAGACTGGACAGAAGTCACGCTGCTGCCCAAGACTGTGCGCATGATTGTCAAGGTTTCCCAACGTGTCTTCGTTGGCGAGCCGCTCTGCCGTGATGAGCGTTGGGTGAGTCCAAGCACTTTTTACTTTCATCCTCAACATCCACTAATACTTCCTAGCTTGAAACTATCCTCAACTGCACTGCTGCTTCTTTTGGAAGTGTCACCAAACTCTGGACATACAACTGGCTGACTCGACCCTTTGTCGCCTGGCGCGATCCTGGTCTTCGCTCAATTCGCCAGTACAAAGAAGAAGCTCGCGAGTACGTCACCATCATTTTTCACTATTTGCAACAATGTTTTTCTTACTGATTCTTTGCCGATAGACTTATCCGACCTGTTCTGGATCAGCGCCTCAAGGATTTGGAAGACCCCGACTTCAAGGCGCCCCCAGATCTGATCCAGCTGGTCATTGACGGGTTCAAAAATGGCAAAGGCCGAAATCTTGAGACTCAAGTTGCTACCCAGATTGGTACTGGTCGAGCTGCCCTCTTCACCACTGGCGTCACCGTCTTTCACCTTATTTACGATCTTGCGGCTCATCCAGAATATATCCAGCCTTTGCGCGAGGAGGTCATTAAGCTGTGCGATGTGCCGATGAACCGGGTCAATGTGGCCAAGTTGGTCAAATTGGACAGTTTTATCCGCGAGTGTCAGCGCTGGAGCAAGTTCTTGCTGAGTAAGTCTTCTACCGCTTTAAGAATCACCCAGACCATCCAGCAATCAACTAACCAAGATTATTTAGTTGGAACAATGAGGAAAGTCATCCAGCCGCTAACGTTGCCTGACGGTACCGTGCTGCCAGTCGGCACGTTACTGGCTGTTGATACGCAGAACGCAGTCTTTAATAACTCTACACTTGAAGATTCCCACAAATTTGATGGGTTCAGGTTCGAAAAACTCCGCGCGCAAGAAGGCAATGCGATGAAATTCCAGGTACGTCCCTTACATCACGCAACTACTGGTTTCCTACTAACGACAATATCTAGGCGGTCACTACCGGAGCGGACCATCTTGTTTTTGGTTATGGTTCACAGGCATGTCCAGGGCGCTTCTTCGCTATTCACGAAGCGAAGGTGGCGCTCGCACGTGTTCTTCTCAATTACGACTTCAAGCTGAAGGAGAAGCCTGTGGACAGCCCAATGGCGAGAGTGGTCGGAGTCCTGACGACCGCTGATCCCTCTGTGAAGTTCTTGTTCAAGAGCAGGAAATAGAGTATTGTTTTTTCTACCATTCTGTTCTTTCAGAATACAGTCAATGTGGGAGATTCGGTACTATAGTTGTCGCTTGACAGCCAAGCATATGCGTCGTTGGCACTGAGATGCATTCTAAGAAATTGTTGTCATACATAAATTGAGAGTTCATAATTACTTTTTTTCACGCTGGAAACAAGAGGATTTCACAATATTCGAGTAGTCAAGCTTCATGACAAGTGCGATGAGCTTATCGTGAACTCAACAAGAACCACTGTGGAAGTGAGGGTCAGTGTTGGAATTCAATGCCACAATACTCTCGCATAGGTCAGACTTGCTAAGAAAGACCATTCTTTCAGCACTAGGTGTCCATTTAAGCTTACTAACTAAGGAAAGTAGCTTGGCAGCCCGGATCCGAGGAGCTTGTTAGCTGCAGCTCTGACAGACCGAGAGATATCCGCCTGACATCCTTGCATACAGTTTTGATCCACCGCTTCTTTTCAGCTCATGCTGTATGTCTGATAGTTCGGTCTAAATCGACTAAGTGCCTCGGGATCACCTCCACGGGCGTGTGCTTGATCGCTTCGCTCATATGCATGACCTATTCATGTCCCCGTTGGTCGGCGAAACCGAGTCTCACCCTTCCCTGTCCGATATACCCTACCTATACGGAACCGAGAAAACATGGTTCCCCAGGTTAGCTACCATGAATCGTATTTCTGCGGGATTTCCGGGATGTGGTACTCCCACAGTTCATAATGAGTTCGGCATATTTTCGGCACCCCTGTCATGTATCAATATAACCCTTGGACAACCAATGTGCACTAGTGCCGTAAGCATCTGTGGATGCATCTTTTGAAATGTGGCATGTGTCATTCAGATGTCGCTTATGTTAGGCCCGACTTCTCTTGCAGTTGCTGTATACGTGTCTCTGTACCTAGCTCTAGTCAGGTATTCAGCCGGACAGCATTGGTATGTTGCCATTGAGGAGATAGTGCACTCGAATCATGTACAGATAGTACCGGCCGTATAGAGGTATTCGTCACTAGCTCTGCAAATACCGGTCAGCAACGCGTATTCTTGTTCTTGAAATGAATTTGAAACCATAGTCCCACTGCAAGGAGATACTCTGGACGGCTAGGTTACGCAGAATCGTCTCACTTCTCGGTTGCGATACTTGGAACAGTTCCTTAATATCGATTTTACCTCCGAGCTCTTTCAGCTCAGACAAGGCATCAGGTCTGGGGGCATCCTATCATAGGTGTATTAGCATATCAAAATTCACATATATAAGCAAGCTCAGCAATACCAACCAGCTACAACTTTCATTCACTACATCCAAACTCAACTTCCACCATGAATTCATTACTCAACCTCGTTATTTTTGTCCTTGAGCAGCTTGCCAAAGCCAAGAAAGGTGGGAAAATAGACGACCTTCTCCTCCCCCTTGCTTTGAACCCAAAGCTACTCGTAGCCCCACGGGATCATGTATATGCAGCTGCAGTTGCCTATGCTTACGATCCGGTGCCAAACATACCCCAGTACATTCGTCCCAAGTATGCATCTTTTCCTCAGCATGCATCTAGGCCAAATGAACACATTAAAAACAACACCATTCGGTTACGACCGCAGGCAGCTGGACTTCCATACCGATCGAGTTTCGATTATGTCCGGGCTGCCAAGTACTGGAAGGCAAATCTGGAAGAGACCATCAAGGTCCTTGAGCTGATCACTACCGACACTTCCACTGTTGATGTCGAAGTCGGCAACGGTATAACATTAGCCAAGCTTGCGAGAAAAGAGCTGCGTCCAGGCCTCGAAAATCGTATGGTAATCGCAACAAGTCACATGTTTCCAAGTGGAGATGAGCGGCAGATTCGGATCATAGCCACCTTGATGATCATGTATTTCGTCTTCGATGGTGAGTTAAAGCCACTGTCACATTTACAATACATGAAGGTAACCAAACACAGATAAGATAGAAGAAAGTGAAGGTTCAGCGGTAAGATTATCTAGAGACAAATCCACGCTGGATTCAGACTGACAATTTGTAGCTTTCGGATCTGAGGGACGATTTCTTCAGCCGATTTGATGGCCCCAAGGCTAGACGATCACAGAGAACACCGAGTGCACTTCAGAACCATTTGGATGAAACAGTGGCCGGCATATACGAAGAAGATGCTGCAGGTGGTAACGGGGGACACGAGATGCTTGAAGCACTGCGAGGTGCCTTCCGCTGCGTTCACCCAGAGGGCAACTTTCCCACAGTCGACAGCTACCTTGCATTTAGGAGATTGAACGTCGGGGCGAGGTAAGTGATCCTCTTCACCATTTCAACCTCACATACGCTGAATACTAATTCTTGCTAGATTCGTGATCGCGGCGGCAAAGTTCACTATCAAGTCTAATGTTGACGTTTCAGACCCGCGCTTTGCCAGATTCTTGAGTTTGATCGGAGACCACCTCGGCCTTGTCAATGACCTTGCGTCGTACGAGAAAGAGGCACGGGCACTTAGCACAGGAGAAACCAAGGACATGATCAATATCGTTGCCGTGATGCACAACTTGATGTCCCTTCCAAGCGAAAAAGCGGCTAAAGCGGCAGCCTTTTCTTACTTGTTGCAGGTGGAAACATGGATAATGGAGGAAATCGAGCGGCTGGCAGCGTGGGAAAAGCTGAAAGACGAGGAGTGGTGGTTCCTTGAGGCCGTGTTCCTTTCAGCGACCGGGAATACGTTTTTCTGTATGACTAGTTCGCGTTATAGTGGAGAAGCTGCAAAGATTAACTAGCAGGTATATCAGGTGTTGTACAGGGTTGGTTGGTTCGGCCAGATACGTCCAGATTGTAAAGCGTGCAAAGCCGGGATATGCTGCGGGACTTCTGCATGGGTCGTGTTCAAAAAGGTCCCGTGCATTCCGAGGTTACATATAAAAAAAGTTCCCCCGATGGTACCACTATATCATTTCTCATCAATACAAATCGATAATTTTTCTTCTAAAATATCTTATTCAGCCAAGTGTTCTCTCATAGCACTCTTTGCAATGGCAGCAACTAGCAAGTACATGCGTGCGATTGGTAGGGAATCCACACGCCATGCTGCGAGCCCCTCTCACCTGGAACCACATCTAGCTGGGGATGTGCTGACGACTTACTCTAGATATCCGTGGCAGCTCCGGTCCTGCCACTGCTCTCTTTATTAACAAAGAGGTATTAAGGCCCACACCAGGTCCCGATGAATGCCTCGTTCGGGTGCATGCCTTTGGTCTCAACCGGGGCGACATCGTGCAGCGTCAAGGACTGTACCCAACACCGCCCACTGCACCCAAAACTCTTGGATTAGAGTTCAGTGGCGTTGTTGTAAGTGTTGGTAAAGCAGCAGGAGAATGGTGGGGTGTGGGTGCTGAGGTGTTTGGCCTTGTATACGGGGGCGCGTACGCAGAGTACGTCGTTGCGCACAAGAACCTGTTGATTGCAAAGCCCGCAAAATTGAGCTGGGCCATGGCGGGCGGCATGTGTGAGTCCTGGTTCACAGCACTACAGGCACTACACATGGTTGTTGGTGAAGAGCTTTCTTCGAAGCGGTCCATTCTCTGGAATGCTGGTGCATCGACAATCTCAATATGCGGTATCCAGATATCACTTGCCATGGGCCTCAAAGTTTTCGCAACAACAAGGCAAGACTCAAAGAAGAGCTTTTGCATCAAGGAGTTGGGGTGCACAGGTGCGATCAATACGCGCGATTTTCCGGAGCCCAAAGCGTGGGTTGATGAGATTAGACGGATGAATGACGGCGAGGGCATCGACGTCATAATCGATTTCATCGGCGGTTCGTGCTTCACCTCACTACTCGACCTGGCTGCTCGTGATGGTAGGATCGTCAATCTCGGCCTGCTGGGAGGTGCAAGGACGGAGCCCATGGCAATTGACATAAGCCCGTTCGTTATGAAAAGACTACGCTATGAAGGAAGCACGTTGAGAAGCCGCGATGTCGAGTATCAAGCAAAAATACGGGCATTGTTTGAATCTATCGTCCTTCCGAAGATATTGGACGGAGGTTTCAACCATCACATTGAGGAACCGTTCAACTGGGAGGACATTGTAGCGGCTCATGAGCTGATAGAAAGCAATAAGACAATGGGGAAGATTGTTTGTGACATCGACTGGTAACAGTTCGTAACACCAGTAGCATACATAGTACAACCCAATGCAAATTACTCATAACATATACATGCTCTCTCACCCTGTCATCATCATGTCTCATTAATTTTCAAAAGCTCCTTTGGATCAACATTTCAAATCGCGACTATCAGCGTCATGGAGCATCCAGTACATTACAATAATTAACAAAGAAAGAGGTCGATGATCAACAACACCCTTTCTGTTACAGACGTACCCGGGAGCGCGCGATGCTAACATGGATGGAATTCTATGTATGAGCTAGCTAGCCCCAGATTAGAATATATGGGAATGTATTGACAAACACATGGCACTTTCTCTAGCAACACAAGAAATAGAGGGGATCTAGTTATGCAGCTCATGGTGGCTGTACAATGGCTGTGTCGGCGCTGCGCACCACCGCTACCTCCAACACTACAAAACGCATTGCACCCCCTGTCCGTCTACTGGGGTCTCTTGAAATCGAATTTGAATCCATAGTTTTTCCCGTCAGACGATTGCTATCATTATTGTACCACTCGCTATATGCATCCCTGTTCTGGTGCTTTTATATCAATATTTTCCGTACTTATAATCCCTGCAAGACTCCAGAATCAGTTATATAAATCTCACCCCTATGCCGTGCCCTCGGCCTGTACGCTCTCTAATGGCAGCATATGCAAGCCACAGGCGCAGGCTTGCCAACCATTCAATCAGCACGAGTAGCCGCTGTGGCGAGAGGGCGTGACGATTAGCCAAGAAAATACGCGCCATCGTCAAATCTAAATTCCCTTCTCGGACACGCCAAGTCCTACACCCTCAACTATGTGGGCAAGGCATGTCAAGTCATACCCCTATTTCGCTTCAGCCCAAGTTGCCGACTTTCCCTGTTCAAATGGAGTTCGTTTCAGCTAGAATCTAACCATATACCAAGCAGCTATACCTCTTCTACTACAGGCATCCATCCTAGACCTTTCATCCCACTTCATAATAGTTCAATATCATGTCTCTTTGCACCGAATGCGAAGCCCTCGTTTCACTCCTCCATGACCGCATGAACGGGAAAGGCAAATACAAATTGCACAAGAGCGTATCGGAGATTTTGAAATATTCCCCCGATTGCGATCTGTGCAATCTTGTCATCTCGGTAGAATTCAAGTGGCAAGATAATTTCGAGTTTCCAGTCGCCTCCCTTAGTTACTTCAATAATGAGAGTGCCATCCGTGCTTCGGAGGGGGAACTTTCGACGAATCTAGGTATTGATAAGAAGGTGAAAGTTGGAATTTCAGTTGATGTCTGCGAGAGGGTCAGCGAAGTGGTATTCGAATTCCAATGGATGAGCCTGGAAGCCGAGATCCGACGCGGCAAAGTCTGCCTTGCGGTTTGGAAAGACACGCCCTGCGCCGACGTCCCTCTAGAGAAAGAATGTCCACGCCACAAACCCAACTTTATCTCTGAACACATATTAGAGCGCCAGCCTGTGGATAATCGGTGGGCCCAGTTCCAATCGTGCGCCTCGAGCGATGTCGCGTATCGGAAATATGGCTCTCTGGTCGACGACGAGTCGGAAGAGACGCTAAACTATCTCAATGAGTGGTTGCGCGTTTGTGAATGGTCTCACGGACCCTGTAGGCGCTCGCTCGCGGGAAAGGGGATCGACGGCCGGTATCCAAAGTTCGATGGATTATGTTTCCCGTGGGAAGACACTGATGCGCCGCTCCCGCACCGTGTTCTCGCCATATACACGGACCACGTCAAATTGGTCGAAACAAAAGAGGGTCAAACAGGGTGTTATGTTGCGCTTAGCCACTGCTGGGGTAACTCGGAGAACCATCCACTCAAGACAACCAAGGGAAATTATGCTGAGCGTCTCGCGGGTATCCTACTAAAAGACTTACCGAAAACCTTCAGAGACGCTGTCAAGGTCACAAAACATATTGGCGTAAATTACCTCTGGATTGATTCTCTTTGTATAATCCAAGATGACATTGAGGATTGGAAACAGGAAGCCGCGAAAATGGGAGCTGTTTACGAGTACGCTCGCCTCACCATTGCGGCCGCGGACGCCAGAGACAGTACGGAAGGCTGTTTTGTGACTGCAAGACAAGACCTTGAAGACATACACAAGAGGATAAAGGCTGCAAAGGCGGAAATCCTTACTGAAATGAGTGCCCCAGTGAAAGAAGAAAATACAGAGAGAGCAAATTTCGCACAAAGAACGTCGCCGCTGAATCCACCTCGGATCACTATTCAAACCATAGGGAGAAACAATGTACCGGTGACAATCCATCTCGCGGCAACACCATGGCAGAACTACCACCCGTATTACACTCGCCTGGCATCTTCTACGCACCAACTTCGAGTTTTTCAGAATAGGTGTAATTTTAGCTCATTATATACAAATCCATCCCAAGAAATCGATTG